>NC_133101.1:31729572-31808269 GCF_022965805.1 Primulina eburnea
CAACTTACGTCCTTGTGTAGCTCGTGTCAATAGGAACACAATACCGCGTTCGGATTTGAATTCTGATGGACGGATCTTCCACAATCGCAAATCTAAAAGGCGTAAAGATTTTCTTTCAAAGTTTTCGCCCTTTTCTGAATTTTCTGAAGAATAAACGTGTCAATCACCTCTAATATACTTCATGCAAATTCTGAAACGTGGCATCATTTTTCAAGCAACACGCAAGACCGCGGGTGCGGTCATGACATGCACCACGGGTGCGGTCGTGCAATGCCTATCCTGGCATTTCCCGAAAGCTCAGACCGCGGGTGCGGTCCTTCCAATACCGCGGGTGCGGTGACCCCACCGCGGGTTGCGCTCCTGTTAGCACCGCGAGTGCGGTCTGGCCATTTCCAAAAAACACCAACTTACTGTCCATGCACCGCGGGTGCGATCATGTCTTGGCACCGCGGGTGCTGTGATGCTTCGACCTTTCTTGCAAAAATCCACAATTGCATGACCGCGGGTTGCACTCCTGTTCTGGGCGCGGGTGTGGTCTTGCAAACACTATTTTCTCATGTCTTTTCTTCCCTCATTGCATGTCATGCATTCTCATATCTTCAAGAGCCTCACGTTAATGATGATTGATACTCTTGGTTGATCAATTCTATAATTCTCGGGCCTTACATTTCTCCCCTCTTAGATTTGAGTTCGTCCTCGAACTCATAACAATCATTCAGAGATATCATAAGAAATGCATAACAAAGTTCAAACCAAAACTCAAATATCTGATTCAAGTCTGGAATAAGAATTTATTAAGTATAATGCCATAATACTTCTTCAGTCCTTCTGACAGAATCAATCTCGCATTATGGCTATACACCATCCGTATAAACCAAGCTAACGCTCATCACATATCAGTACCATCTGCTGTTATCAAATCTGTTTATTCCAATCAAGGACATATACCATCTTCAGCTTCAAATACCAATCGTCATCATCCGACGTTGGTTTCCTAAGTTTGTCCATTCTGAACTGTCTTAATAGCTATTGTCATACAGTAATTCATACAGTAACAATAAGTCATAATAATTAGTGCTAACATCCAGCACTAAAGCTGTATCAAAGTCTTCCAATATCTGGATAACACATTCTGACTGCCTGTCAATCTGTGAAACAATCTAAAAGAGAGTTCATGATATATTCTGTCACGAATACAACTCAAGCAAAATCACAATCTGACATAATCTACTGTGGATTCCGATCTTTCTGATCACTTCTCTGACACCGATCTGTGTCATTTGGTATCATATTCTATCATGATTTGTAGAAAATGGCGGTAATTTCATTACGAAAGTCATAGAAATGTACTCCCACTTCTATTTAGAACTGTACAATTCTGTAATAAATCTTCTGATCTCTATCTTTCAGTCTTTTCTGTTAGCAATTCAGACATATCAGTACAATTTCTGCCAACTTTTCGATACAAAACTATGTCATAACTGATCTAATCTGTCTATATTAAAACTAACTGTTCAAATATTATCCATTCTCCATTATCAAACTGAATTGAATCCACTACGGTACATTTCTGACCCTATCTGTGATTTCAGACTTGGACTAATTCGGTATAGCAAATCAGTTAATAACATAAATGAAAGAAAATATACCTACTTGGTATTCGGCTCTGATTATCGATATCAATTCTGTTATACAATTCTGAAATATTCTGACATCACATGATAATCAATCTCATACGCAACACAAAATCACATATCGGTTACTCTGTTCTGATTATTACAATCAAGTTCTGAACATTCTGATCACATTCTTGAATTACTGTAACTCTTGAATTCAACTCTGATTCGGTTGAAACTGTATATATTCCCTCTAGTTCACACTAATCTGTAGCATATACAGATTCAAAACACAGTAATATCAAATCAGAAACGAAATATCAATATCCTATACAGATCTAGTGAGTTCAGGGAACTCATAAAACAAAGATTTCTGATAAACATCTTCATATCATTCTAATCAACTGTTATATTCCATCTGCAAATAAAATATGCTCCACAAAACAATATATGATGTCTCCAATACTGATTTAGGACAGTAACAATATTCAACAGATATAAAGCAACAGTTGAATGAAATAATCTGCCAAATCAGACAAAATATATCTCTGACAATTCTGACATTTCTGAAATTTCTGGTCTTTCTGATGTCGTATTTTATCAGTCACTGATCACAATCTCAACTGTGTCAAACTCAATCGGTATACTAACTTCAGATATCGCATACTATGAATACAAACTGTTTCAAGCGAAATTCTTATCTGAATAGTTTATGTATACAATAATCCTAATTCTAAGAATATTCACTACAATCTTCAAATATTCAATTCTTTCAATTCGGTATGTATTATTCTGTATGTTCAATATCATTATGTACTGAATCTAACATACAAACAATACCTGATCTACATTCAATTTCAAAAGTTTATCTTTATGAGATCACAACAAATCTGAAATCTTACCTAGGAAAATATCAGCCAACTCGTATATCACTGGCGAATCTGCCAATGCAAAGGCTCGATTTCAGTAGGTCTACTGAATACATAGGGAGGCAATCTGCTCCTTTCTGTAATAATCGAGTCATATACAATACATATATCAAAGAAATTCTAAATCTAGAATCCTTATCGTGGTATCTCCACTGATCAGTCATCTCTGGTCTGACTCTTACCATTTCTGGAAAAATTCTACAATATGTCTGTACTTGTTCAGCATATACATATCACTAATGCGTTCAAATCAGAAAACACAAGTACATCATAATCTATCATTCTCATCTTACTGTAGTATACAATATATACAGAAATATCTGATATCAATATTTCCTCAACAAGCAAGGACATCAATACTACAGTACATACAAACCCAACAGATACCGCATATCTCCATGCACTCAGTCAAAGATATTCTTAACAAATGCATTGGTATATATCAATATATATGCAATAGAATCATAAAGAATAGTACCTGTTGTGAATTCTGGATCTGTGTTTTCAATTGAACTCTGTTCCCTACAATCTTCGGGAACACTTCTGGGGACAAACTTTAGCAAAGTGTCCCGGCTGTCCACAAATATTACATCTACCAGTCACTCCCTGGCATTGCTCGGTGGGATGTCTCCCTCCGCAACTCCTGCAATACACTCCAGTATGGCTTGGACCAGAAACGCTGGAGCTAGATGAACCGCTTCCTAGCTTCTTGAATGGCTTCTTCCGAGCTTTCAGCAAATCTTGCTTTCCACTCGTACTGCCTTGATCAAATCGGAGAGGGGATTGCTGTGTTTGGGGTTGCTTCACACACAACCTCCCTAGCTATCTAATCAGACTCGCCTCAGCTCTCTTCGCTCTACTCAGGATGTCAGCGAAATGGTAAGGTCGTTGCAGATTCATAAATGCAACTACCTCCGAATTCAACCCTCTGATGAACTGAGTTACTATAGCTTCATCATTCCCAGCTATCTGAGGAGCAAAATGCAGTAGAGTAGAGAATTTAGCCACATATCATTCAATATTCAGCTGCCCTTGGCTCAAATTCTCAAACTCTGCTTTCTTGTCCTCTCGGTACGAGGCTGAGAAAAATCGTCGATAAAATTCAGTTATGAATATTTCCCACGAAATCATTGTACCTCTCTGTTCGAACATTCTTTACTGGAAACCCCACAATTCCTGGCGGCTTCTCGTAATTGATAAGGCACCATCTTAACCCTCTGTTCATCTGTACAATCAAGTAAATCAAACAAGATTTCTATATCATCAAACCAGTTCTGACAATCTTCGGATGTGCTCGGTACCACTCAGAATCGGCGGCTGTATAACTGAAATTCTTTCATCTTTTCTTCTAGCTGAATTTCTGATGCATCTATCTGTTCAGACGAAGTACTGCCCTTTTCTGAAATTCTTCGAGGCGATATATCTGATAATCAAACAGATTAGTACATAATCTATACAATCTGTCTCAGCCTTCCTCTGATCATATACCTCTGATCCAGACTCGGTTCTGATTCATGCTTGGTAATTACATGCTGTAGTCAACTCAGATAACAAACAACATGTAATAGGGAAAGCAATAAATCATGCTAGCACACACAATGTAAGTCAACATTAACACAATTCTCATGCTAGCAATCACATGCAAGGAAAAAAATTTCAATCTTCCCCACTCATTCTCTTCTATCTCAGTCTAACTCAATCTAAAGGTTCTATCAACTCTGACTATCTCAGCCTAAAAGATCTATCGCTAAAGGATCTATAGCTCTGATACCACCTGTTGTGGGGACCCGGACGCTGATCTTTCTTCTTAATCATCTTTGGGATTTAAGTATCAATTAAGATAAACAGGGTCTAAAATTTTTCTTTTTAAAATAAAGTGCGGAAGGTAATGGCATCTACATGATATACATATCTGTTTAAAACTACATTTCAGTATAAAGTTACAATAATGTACAACAGTCTTTTTAATTAATCTAAGGTTCAACTACTAAAGTTCAAGTAATAAAACCAAATCTATCCAAGTCCGGAATCACCACGCTAAACTCGTCTTCTCTCATCATCTTCTCGACCCCGATCTTGCCCCACCTGTTGTCATGCACACATACAAAACAAGACAACAGCCGGATACTCCGGTGAGAATAAATCCCAGTATAAAACATGGTAAGCATGTATAGAAACAATTTAAATCATAAAACATGCTATCATAAACATATTCAAAAATAATATATTTCATAATCTATGAAATCAAATCAAAATAAGCATGCAACTCAATTCAGATAAACATGCAATTTAAATCAAAAAATATAAACATGCTATCATAACTGAAAGCAATAAACATGGGTTTCATAGTCTATGAAACCACATCTATAAACACATGCAGTTCTAGTCAAATCATGTCTAGACTCGACTCAACTATAACTCTAGGGATCTCGGTGTGAATAAGACGTCAATGGCTGTCACCTACCCTCCCACTCGGGGTGACTGTACGTCTTATTCCTAGACTTCGGTCATAGCTGTATCGAATAATCTACAATAGGACAATGTCTGCTCCTATGTAACGATACACCGAATGTCTAGAAGTCTGACTGTTTCTGTCAAACTTTCCTATCTCAAATGCAATGCATAACCATATGTAAACAATGCTTAATTATCTCAAAAGATTCGAATACAATTCTATAAACAAATCATAATCATATCAAAAGATAAACAATAAGTCTAGTATGTGATTTTATTGGGAAACTCAAATGAGATCTGATTTGAGTTATGTCTTCCCGAATATCACATGAATTATACCTTTGTCGTCCCGGTCTGACGAAGACGATGACCTGTATTCAAATCTGTCCATCTCGAATCTGAAATATCAATATCGAATACGTTGTATCAGTGAATAACTCAATATATAGACTGTTCTGATCAATACTCAATTCAGTATACAATCTGATCAATGTCTGAACAAGATACAATCTGAGTCATATCAATAATATCACAATATAATCGAAATCATATCTGAATCTGATCAATCTAACTCAACTGATGTTTCGACGGCATAACAATACAATCAGAATAATCCCGTCAATCTGAACATCACAAATATAATACTGGAACTCATAATCTGTGTCAACCTAATTCATCTCTGAATATTAACACAATTCTGATATAGAATCTCAGTCAATATCTTTCAAAAATCATAACAATCACAGAAACAGTCTGTTCTTTAATCTGACTTCAATTCTATAATGTCTACGGTAACCGAAACACCATATCTGATTCATTTTATAGCTTGTCATAAAACCGATGATGCTTCAAACATTGCGGATTTGTTCTTTAGAGAAGTCGTTAGGTTGCATGGCATGCCTAGGACTATTGTTTCTGATCGCGATGTTATATTCTTGAGTTAATTTTGGAAGACTTTATGGGCTAAACTTTGCACAAAATTGTTGTTTTCTACTACTTGTCATTCTCAAACGGATGAACAAACTGAAGTTGTCAATAGCACTTTGGGAACACTTTTGTGTGCTATTCTTAAAAAGAACTTGGATTGACATTTTTATTGACTTTATTTTGGGGTTGCCGAGGACTAAGAAGGGGAAGGATTCTATTTTCGTTAATGTGGATAGTTTCTCTAAGATGGCACATTTTATAGCTTGTCATAAAACCGATGATGCTTCAAACATCGCGGATTTGTTCTTTAGAGAAGTCGTTAGGTTGCATGGCATGACTAGGACTATTACTTCTGATCGCGATGTAAAATTCTTGAATTACTTTTGGAATACTTTATGGGCTAAACTTGGCACAAAATTGTTGTTTTCTACTAATTGTCATCCTCAAACCGATGGATAAACTGAAGTTGTCAATAGAACTTTGGGAACACTTTTGCGTGCTATTCTTAAAAAGAACTTGGATTGACATTTCTATGGAATTTATTTTGGGCTTGCCTAGGATTAAGAAGGGGAGGGATTCTATTTTTGTTGTTGTGGATAGATTCTCTAAGATGACACATTTTATAGCTTGTCATAAAACCGGTGATGATTCAAACATGGTGGATTTGATCTTTAGAGAAGTCGCTAGGTTGCATGGCATGCCTAGGACTATTGTTTCTGGTCGCGATGTTAAATTCTTGAGTTACTTTTGGAATACTTTATGGGCTAAATTTGGCACAAGATTGTTGTTTTCTACTACTTATCATCCTCAAACGGGTGGACAAACTGAAGTTGTCACTAGAACTTTGGGAACACTTTTTCGTGCTATACTTAAAAAGAACTTGGATTGACATTTCTATGGACTTTATTTTGGGGTTAACTAGGACTAAGAAGGCGAGGTATTTTATTTTCGTTGTTGTGGATAGATTCTTTAAGATGGCACATTTTATAGCTTGTCATAAAACCGATAATGCTTCAAACATTGCGGATTTGTTCTTTAGAGAAGTCGTTAGGTTGCATGGCATGACTAGGACTATTGCTTCTGATCGTGATGTTAAATTCTTGAGTTATTTTTAGAATACTTTAATGGCTAAACTTGGCACAAAATTGTTGTTTTCTACTACTTGTCATCCTCAAACGGATGGACAAACTGAAGTTGTCAATAAAACTTTGGGAACATTTTTGCGTGCTATTCTTAAAAAGAACTTGGAATGAAATTTCTATTGTGGGGACCAGGGCTCTAACTCATTTCTTTGGAATTAAATGGATCCTTATTACAAAAAGTTGGTCAAATTTTTGCTTTTAACATTACATCAAATGTTAATAAAACCAAGCACCATATATACTTCTACTTTATTTCATCAAATGTAAATACAAGTCTGGTTATTATACACTCGTACAAACTAGTGTCTAAAACAAACTACTATCTACAAGTAATACAAAGCTAGTAAAAACCACTAGTCTTCTGCTGCGCCCGAAGTCACCACGCTATCCCGATCTCATCTCTGTCTCGACCCAGATCCTGCCCCACCTGTTGTTATGCACACATACAGACATAACAACAGCCGGAAACTCCGGTGAGAACAAATCCCAGTATAAACATGTATACATGCATATAATCAATCTAAAACATGAAACATGCTATTATGAATGACATCCATATAAACATGCAATGCAAATCATACCATGTCTGGACTCGACTCGACTATAACTCTAGGGATCCCGGTGTGAATAAGACGATCTATCACCTACCCTCCCAATCGGGGTGACTGTACGTCTTATTCCTAGACTTCGGCCTGATCTGTATCCATATCTACAATAGGAGACTGATCTTCCCCTAAGCTGTGATATCACCGAACGTCTAGAAGTTTGACTGTTCTGTCAAGACTCCCTATCTTAAATGCAATGAATAACAATCTGTAAACAAAGCATAATCATCTCAAAAGATTTGAATACAAGTCTATAAACAAATCACAATCATATTACAAGATAACCAATAAATCTAGTATGTGATTTTGGTTGGGAAACTCAAATTAGATCTAATTTGAGTCATGTCTCCCCAAACAAAAACATGCATTATACCTTCTTGTCGTTGGAAGAAATCAAAGTCTCAAGTCGGTATCTAATCTATCAATCCAAATCTCAAATGACAATGTTGATATATCTTCTATCAATTTCTAACTCACATTATCACGTATACAATTCAGTAATCGATTCTAATTCAATTCGACAGCATAACGGCGGATTCTCGATATGCCGATCGATCCAATCTCAACATATATCAATACCTCTTAATCTCTGATTCATAATAAATATAATCTATCCGTCACTATCTTAAAATCTGCATAATTTAGTTCAAAACATGCTGAAATTCATAACAATCACGTATGGCATCATTTTCTCGATCCGTCTACGTTACTACGATGTCTATTCTCCCCAAAACATATAATTACAAGCATATCAGCATTTCCCCAACATCAATATCTTAATTCAAGCAAGAATAGAAAGAAACTTACATCCTTTTGAAGCTAGTGATGAGAGGAATCCAAATCTTAACTTGGAATTAAAATCGGATGGCTAAATCTTGCACAAAATAGTTTCTAAGCTATAAAGAACTTGAAGCTATTCCAAGGAGCTCTCGGTTCTGTCTTTGGCTGGAATAAAGAAACGAAGACTCAGCTCAAAGTCTATATATATATATATGTGCCATGTGTCAACTCAAGAAGAGATGGTGGATTTCTCGCATGCAGCACCGCGGGTGCGCTCATGTCCAGACCGCGGGTGCGCTCATGCTTCGGCATGGCTTTTATTTTTCAAAAATGACGACTGCGGGTGCGGTCTTGTTCTTACCGCGGGTGCGGTCTTACCACCGCGGGTGCGGTGTGGCTTCGGCCTTTCTTGTAAAAATTCCTAATTGTATGACCACGGGTGCACTCCTGTTCTGGGCGCGGGTGCGGTCTTGTAAAACCCTAATTTCTCATGTCTTTTCTCCTCTCCTTACACGTCATGCGTTCTCATATTTTCCGAGTATCATATTAATGAAGAATAATAAATCTCAAGTCCTTTATCATGCATACTCATATTTTCCGAGTATTTCGTCAATGAAGACTAATAAATCTCGGGCCTTACATTTCTCCCCCTCTAAGAAATGATTTCGCCCTCGAAATCGCAGGAAATTTATCAAAGCATGAACATAAGCAATATAGTGAAGACTGAAAAAAAATACTCACATTATGTGAATAATTCGGGATATTTTTGTCGCATGTCTGTTTCTGTTTCCCAAGTTGCTTCTTCGATGCCATGACGACTCCATTGGAATTTCACTAGCGGAATAGTCTTTGTCCTGAGCTTCTTTTCTTTCCGATCAAGAATTTGTATCGGTTGCTCAACATAACTCAAAGTCTGATCAAGCTCAGCTTCATCATGGTGAATGACATGGGAAATATCCGGCATATATCTACGCAACATCGACACATGAAAAACGTCATGTATACCAGATAAAGAAGGAGGAAGAGCAAGTCGATAGGCTCGATCGCCAATCTTCTCTAAGATCTCGTAAGGACCGACGTATCTAGGAGACAACTTCCCACGCTTGCCAAATCTGACAACGCCTCTGAATGGGGAAATCTTTAGAAATACTCTATCTCCTTGCTCAAATACTAATGGTCTACGTCTAATGTTGGCGTATTTCGCTTGTCTATCCTGTGCCGTCTTCATTCTCTTCTGAATGATTTTCACCTTCTCAGTCATGTCACGAATCATATCCGGCCCAAGTTCTGGTACCTCTGAGATGTCATCCCAGTACAGCGGAGATCTGCACTTCTTGCCATATAAAGCTTCAAACGGTGCCATCTCAATGCTTGTCTGATAGCTGTTATTGTAAGAGAATTCACAAAGAGGTAGAGAATCTTGCCAACTAGTGCCAAAATCTAGCACTACGGCTCTCAACATATCTTCTAAAGTCTGGATAGTCCGCTCTGACTGTCCGTCTGTCTGAGGATGATAAGCAGTACTCAGGTGTAATGTCGTACCTAAAGCCTGCTGTAAACTGTGCCAGAAGTGTGAAGTAAATCGTGGATCACGATCTGATACGATAGACTTCGGCACACCATGTAATCTGACTACCTCTCGGACATATATCTCCGCCATCTGATCATGTCGATACGTCATTCTGTATGGAATAAAACAAGCTGATTTGGTCAGTCGATCAATAATGACCCAAATCGCATCACAGCCTCTAGATGATCGAGGTAACTTCGTCACGAAATCCATGGAAATGTGATCTCATTTCCATTCTGGAATGGCTAAACTCTGAAGTAAACCTCCGGGCTTCTTCCTCTCAGCTTTCACCTGTTGGCAGTTCAAGCACTTAGACACAAATTCTGCAATATCTGACTTCATCTGCTTCCACCAGAACTGTGTCTTCAAGTCATTGTACATCTTTCTGCCACCAGGAGGAATGCTAAACCGACTACAATGTGCTTCTGATAGAATCTGATGTTTCAAGTCTGAAACATCTGGCACGACAAGACAGTTATTTACATACAGCACATGATCACGTACCTGATTTTCTGACAAATGCCTTGATCTTACCATCTTAATCGATCTCTGCACATTCTGATTCATTCTTTGTTCTTCTTTGATCCTCATAATTAAATTAGGCTCAACTTGGATTGTAGCAAGTTGTAGGGGCCTATTCTTTGTATCAAATTCAAATCCAGACAAACAACAATTCTCAACTAACTTTGTAACACCTATCGTCATTAAGGATAGGGAACAAACCTTTCGACTCAAGGCGTCTGCTGCTGCATTTGACTTCCCTGGATAGTATTTGATTTCACAATCAAAGTCTTTCAATAGATCAAGCCATCTACGCTGCCGCATATTCAGTTCTGCTTGAGAAAATAGATACTTCAGGCTTTTGTGATCGGAGTAAATCTCAAATTTCTCGCCGTAGAGATAATGACGCCAGATCTTTAATGCAAATACGATAGCCGCCAACTCAAGATCATGAATGGGGTATCGAACCTCATGTGGCTTCAGTTGTCTCGAGGCGTATGCGACCACATGACCTCGCTGCATAAGAACACATCCCAAACCTCGGTGAGAGGCATCACAATATACAACGAAATCACCCATACCTGAAGGTATCGTTAGTACTGGAGCACTGGTCAGCTTCTTCTTCAATTCCACAAAGCTAGACTCACAATCCTCAGACCATACAAATGGCGCATTCTTTTGTGTCAACTGGGTAATTGGTTTTGCAATACTGGAGAAATCTTTAATAAATCGTCTATAGTATCCTGCTAGACCCATGAAACTGCGTATCTCTGGCACAGAAGTCGGTCTCGGCCAATTGATCACAGCTTCCACTTTACTCGGATCTACAGCAATACCATCTCCAGATATAATATGTCCCAAAAAGACAACTCGATTCAACCAAAACTCACATTTTGACAATTTAGCATACAGTCTTTCATTCCTTAAGGTCTGTAATACAATTCTTAAATGCTCTGCATGCTCATTCTTGTTCTTAGAATACACCAGAATGTCATCGATAAAGACAATTACAAAATCATCCAAATACCTCTGAAAGATTCGGTTCATCAAGCTCATAAACACGGCTGGAGCATTTGTTAAACCAAAAGGCATGACAATAAATTCGTAATGTCCATACCTGGTTCGAAATGCTGTTTTCGGTATGTCTACATCTCGAACTCTGAGTTGATGATAACCAGATCGCAAATCGATCTTGGAATAAACAGATGATCCCTGTAATTGATCAAATAAATCTTCGATGCGCGTCAATGGATATTTATTCTTCACTGTCGCTTTGTTCAATTGCCGATAGTCTATACACAATCGCATCGATCCATCTTTCTTTCGCACAAAGAGCACTGGTGCGCCCCAAGGAGATACACTAGGTCGGATATATCCCTTGGCTAGGAGATCTTCTAACTGTGCTTTCAGTTCTTTCAGTTCAACAGGCGCCTTCCTATACGGAGCTCGAGATATAGGAACAGTATCTGGCATAAGATCTATGCTAAAATCTACTTCTCGAGCAGGAGGTAACCCTGGGATTTCATCTGGGAACACATCTGCAAACTCCCGTACTACTGGCAAGTCTGCCAATGCCGGGCTCGATTTCTGTACATCTACAGCATACCCAAGGAACCCATCTGCTCCTTTCTGCAACAACTTATTCCATAGTCAATGAAAGGGGATCGGTTACGGTGACCGGAAGCGCAACGGAAGTTTAAAAATTTTAATTTTCATCAAGAAATTTCGGCCACCTAGTGAAAATGTGTAACAAATACAACAAAACACAAATTGACATTCATAGTGTGTTAAGAAATGTACCTATCAATCACAAGGATTGATGTATGGCTCCAACTAAGGTGTAAACACCTTAGCTCTTCAATGGTAGAAACTATCTACAAGCTCTATCTTTCCTTCAAATTAGGCCCACCACCAACTAGCTAGAACCACTCTAATTTTGCACTAGAAAAATTAGAGCATTTTTCTTTGAGAAGTGTAGTGTTTCTTCAACAATTGAAGAACAAAAAAATTGGAGAGGATGAATAGTATTTTCGGTCACTATTCATGCTAGGAGAGAGGGAGAGACATTTTTTTGGTTGTGAGAAAAGTTAAAGTAAAAAAGTTGCATGCCAAGCTTTGGTTATACAAAAAGTTGTCTCCCAACCTTTCACCTCCCTTGCATGCCTTTCTATTTGGGTTTGTAACAATTACAAAGCCCATTGACTTTTATTTAAATGTCCCAAACACATTTGAGACCATTTAACCATTGTTTGATTTTACTCAATCCCACTAGTCTAATAATTATTTTTAATTGGGCTCTACAAGACCCAATATTGTTTAATTAATTCAACACTTGAATTAATTTAATTATTTGGACTCTACTAGGCCCACTAGTGTTTAATTAGTTCAACACTTGAAATAATTTAATTTAGTCCATAATAATGTTTATGAAAATCACAATTTTCAAATACATTATTTGTTTGGCCAACTTTTAATTTAGGAACACTTTCATAAATTAAAATTTACATTTCTCTCATAGAAGTTATACTTCTATTTTTCCTTTATGCTTATAAACTCATTTATAAACCGTTCAACACATTGAACTAATTTCTCCTTTATAGAAGTCATACTTTTAATTTTTCTTTACGCTTATAAACTCCTTTATAAGCCGTTCAACACATTGAACTATTTCTTTTCTCAACGGATCTAGAAAGCTAGTACTTTTGTGGCCCTCAATGGTTCATTGATACAACTAGCTGTGGGTTCACATATCCATGTGATTCAGACTAAACATGTCCTTATATGAGCATACCCCAATTGCTCCATTCTTATTTATCAACTCCTTGATAACAAGAATGTCAGAACTCAAGTCTGATAGTACCCAACCAACCATGTTAAACGCCTATCAGCATAGCTTACATGATTCCCTAGGTATCAAATGATAGTGCCTGCAAGAACCATTCAATTATGGTTGGCGTACAGTACGGTCCCTTCAACTCATATACCCCGACCGATTCGACAACCATCGGTTTATCGAGAGTTGTCAATGAATCGATACTATGTGTCATGTCGTAGTTGCATCGATGGTGTAATCTATGAAACACCTTTCATAATTACAATCATACTCTGATCAGAGATTTCAACCTACATACACATGATAACACATAAGATATCCATACCCGAAGGTAAGCGGTGAATCCCCGACTACAATGCATCGACTCCTATATGTTTCGACAGAACACCCAACCTTGCCACCTGATGACCCAATGAGAGTCGGTAAACAAGTCAAAGTGTAATTCTAGCACATAGAGTCTCAATGTTGTCCCGGGTCATAAGGACTAATGGTGTACAACCATAAACTAGGACGTTTCCACTCGATAAGTGAGAACCACTTGGATAGTCCTTTTATGGAGGGTTGTTCAGTGCACTCTACCAGGAGCACATATCTGCATGTTCGGACATCACAATGTCCCCTACCAATGAAACATGGTACTCACATCGTAGATACTAGTCTCGAACTCTAGCGGCCAATATCCTTCTTAGCGGCGGCTGAATCGACTAGGAACTGTTCAGAATATACAATATTCCAAATATGAGTTTCATGATACTCATCATATGAGCATCTCATATTATTTCTACTATTTGTATATTCAAGATCTTTATCTATGCAACTAGCATGGGTATACAGATAAAGATTTGCCAAAACAATAATTTCAAATATTATTAAAATAAAGATTGCTAATACATAGAGTTTCATTGTGAACACTCGGCCAACACTTGGCTCGACGGGCACCTACTCAAACAATCTCCCACTTGCACTAGAGCCAACTACCCATATGCTTCAAACCCATTGATTCGCGATGCATCTCGAATAATGGTCCAGGTAAAGGCTTAGCTAGTGGATCAAAAACATTATCTGCGGAGCCGACTATGTCAAAAGACACTTCTTCCTCTTTCCACAATCTCTCCGAGGATGTGGTACTTTCTCAATACATGTTTGGACTTCTGATGAGACCTTGGCTCCTTTGCTTGAGCTAAAGCTCCCGTGTTGTCACACAACACCGGGAGAGGAGCAACTCCATTAGGAATGACGTCCAACTCTTAGACGGAATTTCTTATCTAAACAGCCTCCCTTGCTGCATCTAATGCAGCAATGTATTCGGCCTCTGTGCTGGAATCCGTAGTATTTTCTTGCTTGGAACACTTCCAAGAGACAGCAGCACCATTGAGCATGAATACAAACCCAGAGGTTGACTTCGAGTCATCGATATCGTTTTGGAAGCTAGAGTCGGTATAGCCTTCCAATTTCAGTTCTCCACCCCATAGACCAAGAACAATTTATTGGTCCTTCTCAACTACTTGAGGATGTCTTTCACAGCTTTTCAATGTGGAAGACCGGGGTTCGATTTGTAATGCCCGAGATTTAATCATTATTTAATCAGACATTGATTAGTTAACATGATTGAGATTAATAAGAACTCAAATGACGAGGCCGGGCGTCGGTGCAAGAAAAATAAGAATTTTGTACAGAACCTTCGGCGCTCGAGCGGTAGAAAAAGACCGCCCGAGCGCCAACACACCATAAGTAAGAAAATTGGACAGAACGTATGGCGCCCGAGCGGTAGAAAGTTACCGCCCGAGCGCCAATGGAGATAAGCTAGCCTTCGGACAGAAAGTGCCGCGCTCGAGCGGTACTTTCTTACCGCTCGAGCGCGAGACGTGTAAAAGGCAGAATGAGCCACTCGTATTTTGCATGGAAGTGGATGTACATAAATATATACACGAATCCTTCAGTTTTAAAAGAAGAAAAACGAGGATAAAGATCGAGAAAAGGGTTCGGGCAAAGGGTTGAAAAATCCTTACGCCTTTCGCGAGAAATCCGTCCGTCTGATTTTAAATCCGACTTCAGTACTGTGTTCCTATCAACACAGGCTACAACTGGACGTAAGTTTTATTACGTTTAGACACGATTTGAATTTATGATGTTGTCAGAATTGAATAGGATTCATATATGATGTTCTTGTCATGTTAGACATCATAGAATCGAAGTCAGAATAAGAAACAGAGTGTTTATGTAATTGCTATTATTTTCAGAGTCGATTGGACTGAGGTTTCGTATCAGAATTGTATTATCATTCAGAGTTTGAATTGTATCGATATTGATTATAAATTCTTATATTATATCTGTGATGTTGAGGTTGACGGGGGTAACAAGACTGTATTGTTGTACCGTTAAAACATCAGTTGATTCAGATTGATCAGATTCAGTGATGATTTAGATTTCATCGTGATATTCGTTGATATAAATCAGATTGTATTTTGTTCAGATATTGATCAGATTATGTACTGAGTTGGGTATTGATCAGAACAGATTGTGTATTGAGTTATTCACTGACACAGTGTATTCGATATTGTCATTTCAGATTTGATATGGACAGAGTTGAATACCAGACTTCGTCTTCGTCAGATAGGGACGACAAAGGTATAATTCATGTGATATTCGGGAAGCATAACTCAAATTAGATTAATTTGAGTTTCCCAATAAAATCACATACTAGATTATTGTTTATATTGTTACCTGATTATGCTTTGATTATAGAATTGTATTCAAGCAGGTAAGATAATTGTGATATTCAGTTATGAATATGATTATGCTTTGTTTACAGATTGTTATTCATAGCAGTTAAGATAGGAAAGTCTTGACAGCCATTGTCAGACTTCTAGACGTTCGGTGTATCTCAGCTTAGGAGTAGCCATTACTCCTATTGCCAGCCGTCGATACAGCTCGGACCGAAGTCTAGGAATAAGACGTACAGTCGCCCCGAGTGGTTGGGTAGGTGACAGCCAGTGACGTCTTATTCACCCCGGGATCTCTAGAGTTATAGATTGAGTCGAGTATAGATATGATTTGATTAGGACTGCATGCCTACATGGATGTGGCTCCTAGATCATGGGACCCATCGTTATTGCTTTCAGTTGTGCTAGCATGTTTTTATGATTTAGATTGTTTATATGCATGTTTATCTGATTTGAGTTGCATGCTTAATTTCATAGATTATGAGATATATTGTGCTTCTACATGACGGCATGTTTTATGAATTAGTTTAGTTATATACATGCTTACCATGTTTTATACTGGGATTTATTCTCACCGGAGTTATCCGGCTGTTGTCTTGTTTTGTATGTGTGCATGACAACAGGTAGGGCTGGATCAGGGTCGAGATGACGATGAGAGAAGACGAGTTAGCGTGGTGATTCCGGACTTGTAGCAGACTTGGTTTATTACTTGAATTTAGTAACTGAACCTTAGATTTAAGTTGTAGAGTATTGTACCTTTATACTGAAATGTAGTTTTTATACAGACATGTATATTAATTAGATTCCATTACCTTCCGCAGTTATATTTTAAAACGAAAAATTTTTTGACCCTGTGTATCAGAACTGATAATTAAATCCCAAAGATGATTAAGAAAAGATTAGCGTCCGGGTCCCCACACGATTGATATCTACTCATTACACTTAGTGCGAAAGCCACGTCAGGACGTGTAGATATCATCTCATACATGATGCTACCAATCGCAGATGCATAAGGAATGCTTTTCATTGTCGCTATGTTTGCATCAGTGTTGGGAGACATAGACTTGGATAGGGACACGCCATGACACATTGGTAAATGTCCTCTCTTGGACTCATCCATCGAGAACCGTTTCACGATGGTATCAATGTATGTGGACTGGGTGAGACCAAGCAATCTTCTTGATCTATCTCTATAGATCTGTATTCTCAATACAAAAGATTCTTCACCCAAGTCCTGTATCGAGAACTTACTTGCTAACCATATTATAGTTGATTGCAACATTCCTACATCATTCCCAATTATTAGAATGTCATCAACATAAAACACCAGGAATATCACAACACTCCCACTGACCTTCTTATACACACAGGGTTCCTCAGGATTATTATCAAAACCAAACTCTTTGATTGTACTGTCGAATCTGAGGTTCCAACTCCTTGATGCCTTCTTTATACCATAAATAGATCTTTGAAGTTTGCATACCATATGCTCACTTCCGATAGATGTAAACCCTCCAGGTTTGAGACATGTAAATCTCTTCCTTAATATCCCAATTAAGAAAGACTGTCTTGACATCCATCTGCCATATCTCATAGTCATACCATGCAGCTATGGCTAGCAATATCCTTATAGACTTGAACATTGCAACTGGTGAAAAGGTTTCCTCAAAGTCAACTCCTTGTCTTTGAGTATATCCTTTTGCCACCAATCGCGCCTTGAAGGTCAATACCTTCCCATCCGCCCCAAGTTTCCTCTTGTAAATCCATTTACACCCTATGGGAACAATTCCCTCAGGTGGATCCACGAGATTCCACACTTGGTTCGAATGCATGGAATTCATCTCAGATTCCATTGCTTCAAGCCACTTGGATGAATCGGCATCAGATAATGCTTCCTTGAAGGTCCTTGGATCACATCCATGGTTAGGCTCATCATGACCCTCTTCAAGAAGCAGACTATACCTCATAGGTGGTCTCGAGACTCTCTCGGATCTTCTAGGAGCTTGTATCTCCTCTCTTGGCTTTTCGCGTGTGGGTTCTATATAATTGTGGGTGTCTCTCGAACCTCTTCGAGTTCTATCATCTCCCCTTTTCTATCAAATAGAAAATTCTTTTTTCAAAAAGGTTGCATTCCTAGAAACAAACACCTTTGTTTCTTTGGGATGACAGAAATAATATCCAAAAAAATTCTTTGGATATCCCACAAAGAAACATAAAATGGATCGACTATCCAATTTATTTCCCCCAACCTGCTTTACATAAGCAGGGCTCCCCATATTCTAAGATAAGAATATTTGGGAGACTCATCCATATCACATATGGTGTCTGCCTTTGAATGGAAATTTAATGGAATATCTTTCAATTTTAAGTTATAGAGATCGTTTTCAAGTTCACCAGTACCAATCAAACATTCATTCATGTAAATGTTGCAAACACCTTTGCAAAATAAACAAGAATATCCATTTTTATCATCATAGAAATGGAAACAATGTTTTTCACAAAATTAGGTACAAACAAAACATCTCATTAACTTAAAACTATTGTTCAACAATAAGTAAACATATTCAATAGCCTTGGCAGCAACTCTTGCTTCATTTCCCATCCTTTAGAAGGTCACACCTTCCTTAAGCTTCCTACTTCTTCCCATCACCTGTAACTCATTACAGAGATGTGAACCACAACCGGTATCTAAAACCCAAGAAATAGAGTTAATTGAAATGTTTACTTCAATTTAGAACATACCGTTTCCAAAACTCTTCTGGGCAAGATATTCCCTGCAGTTACGCCTCCAATGTCCAGGCTTCTTGCAGTGATGACATTCATCACTAGTCTTGTCAGCCTTAACTGGTATGGCTGCCACAACGGGATTTGGAGATTGCCTCAACAAGGGCACGTTCTTCTTGGGACGTTGGAAAGAACGCTTCTTTCCCTTCCCATGTGGATCAATCTTCGTACCAGATGAAGAACCCACATAAAGAACCAACTTCTCTTTCTTGATGGTTGATTCAAACGTAACAAGCATATTAACCAACTTATCAAGGGTCGGCTCCATCTTGTTCATGTTGAAGTTAACCACTAAAGGATCAAATGAGCTAGGCAATGATAACAGCAACACGTCGGTGGTCAACTCCGAAGGCAAGATCAGATCCATGCCAACGAGCTTGTCCACGAGCCCAATCAACTTCAGGCCATGCTCATGGACCGAGGCCCCATCTTGCATGCGCAAAGTGATTAGCTCCTTTACGGTAGCATGCCTAAGAGGTCGTGTTTGCTCACCAAAGAGCTCCTTGAGATGCAAATGAATGTCACCAGCACTCTTTGCATCCTCAAAACGCCTATGCAGCTCATCATTCATAGAAGTCAGCATATAACACCTGGCTATCAAGTCATGGTCACACCATTCCATGTAAGCCTGCAATTCCTCAGGAGTGCAGTCAGTCGAAGCCTCAACAGGGGGCGACACATTCAGTGTATATGCTACCCTTTCCGAATTCAAGACGATTTTCAGGTTTCTTAGCCAAGTGAGGTAATTAGGTCCAGTTAATATGTGTTTGTCGAGTATTACGGATATCGGATTGCGAATCGAAGACATTGTCAATTTGTACTGAAAAGTAAAAACAGCTAAATGTTGATGACTATTTTAAAATATTTAGTAAGATATGAAGTTTGGACTTTTACTTCATAAATATTTGCTCCCACTGTTTTGACATCTTTCACTACCCTCTAGTGAAAACGGGAAACTCCTTTCCTCAGCAGGTACGTAAGGTCCAATTAGCGAATTATGATCCCGAATAATATCAGCCAATCACAATTCCTAAAAGGTAGTTTCCAATTGCATCACAATGCAACCCTCTACGTAAACTGTTGTCTCACGTTTGATTAGGACCCAATAATATGACGTCGTTCATCTTCACGTGTCAAGCCTTACCCATCGATGTTGAACCTTAATGGACAGTCGCCATGAGTTCGCCCAATAATATGAGCCGAAATCATGGGAGTTCCACGAAGTTCACATCACCATGTCAATGGATGTCATAGCTTTCCGGCACCCAAAGCTCCCCCAATAATATGAGACGAGCCCCGAGCACGAGTAGCGTTCATCATGCACTCATTGTCGATGGAAGACAAGGAAATTATAAACAAATTTATAATTCCCCTTTTCGGGCTTGATATTAATTTTGAATCTTATTCAAAATGAGGGTTTTTAATTTTGAAAGGTCTCATCATTAATTTTATTTAAAAGCTCGCCATGTTTGATCGTATGTTTGCCGGATTCATGCAACTTTGTTATTATCATAACAATAACGCACATACTCATTATTTGTAACATATCATGCATATATTATAAACAGTAAACAAACAAGGATGATCAATCGCCCCAATACTAACGGACCGTGTGAGCTAAACACGGGCCTAGGTCCAATCCTAGGGAAATGCATGGGATGCAAATGCAACTATTACATTAGCTTCCAATATTTACATGTCTTCGATCTTCATAATCATCATGGCCACTATCTTCCAATCTTGATCATCCACTATACTAATATTTACAAATAAATATCCATGGCAAATAGGGATATATCTCATGGGGGTGGGAACGGGCCATAAACCAAGCCCACTTTATAAATTGATAATTATTACAATCATTCAACACAAAATATCCTAGCATACACCTTGGGCTTGGGCTTTTGATCATCCTTCATGCATAATATCACATATCATACACCTCAATTAATTATCACAATAATTAATTGATCCAATATTATATATCTTGATCCAATCACTAACCGCCACGATTATAAACTAAATTAACAAAGTATACAAACACCTTTGTCTACTTTCCAATTAATTTATTTATAACCGAATTTCTTGTAAATCACCATTTACTATAAATATTTAAAGTCCAACTTAAAATATTTATTTCATGAGAAATGTTTGCAACTTTTGTAATTTTAAACTTAAGGGCCCAAATATTCATTTTTCACCAAAAACGTTTTGGCCCATTTAAAATTCACAAATATGTTAGCCATCCAATGGCCCAACAACTCAAGGCCCATGACACTTGGATATTTCAAAACACCTTTTGAAAACCCTAGTTGTCATCGCCGTCGCCGGATTCCGGCCAACTTATCAAAATTTTTTAATTTTTTTTATTTAGAACAATTTTGGGGCTGTTCGGGCAGCCCCTTGGGCTGCCCTTGCTGCCCGTTTCGGGCAGCCCCTCGGGCAGCCCAAGCTGCCCGAAATGGGCAGCAACTTGCTGCCCAAAACCCGCCCCAATCCGGCCTTGAATTCGTTGCAAAATTTTGTTCTCATGAGGTTAGAAATCAATCTCAAGATAATATCTTGTAATTGCTACACAAAATCGTAACCATAGCTCGGATACCACTTGAAAGGGGATCGGTTACGGTGACTGGAAGCGCAACGTAAGTTTAAAAATTTAATTTTCATCAAGAAATTTCGGCCATCTAGTGGAAATGTGTAGCAAATACAATAAAACACAAAATGACATTCATAGTGTGTTAAGAAATGTACCTATCAATCACAAGGATTGATGTATGGCTCCAACTAAGGTGTAAACACCTTAGCTCTTCAATGGTAGAAACTATCTACAAGCTCTCCTTGTTCTTGAATCTTTCCTTCAAATTAGGCCCACCACCAACTAGCTAGAACCACTCTAATTTTGCACTAGAAAAATTAGAGCATTTTTCTTTGACAAGTGTAGTGTTTCTTCAACAATTGAAGAACAAAAAAATTGGAGAGGATGAATAGTATTTTCGGCCACTATTCATTCTAGGAGAGAAGGAGAGACATTTTTTTGGTTGTGGGAAAAGTTAAAGTAAAAAGTTGCATGCCAAGCTTTGGTTATACAAAAAGTTGTCTCCCAACCTTTCACCTCCCTTGCATGCCTTTCTATTTGGGTTTGTAACAATTACAAAGCCCATGGACTTTTATTTAAATGTCCAAAACACATTTGAGACCATTTAACAATTGCTTGATTTTACTCAAGCCCACTAGTCTAATAATTATTTTTAATTGGGCTCTACAAGACCCAATATTGTTTAATTAATTCAACACTTGAATTATTTTAATTATTTGGACTCTACTAGGCCCACTAGTGTTTAATTAGTTCAAAACTTGAATTAATTTAATTTAGTCCATAATAATGTTTATGAAAATCACAATTTTCAAATACATTATTTGTTTGACCAACTTTTAATTTAGGAACACTTTCATAAATTAAAATTTACATTTCTCTCATAGAAGTCATACTTCTATTTTTCCTTTATGCTTATAAACTCATTTATAAGCCGTTCAACACATTGAACTAATTTCTCCTTTATAGAAGTCATACTTCTAATTTTTCTTTACGCTTATAAACTCCTTTATAAGCCGTTCAACACATTGAACTATTTCTTTTCTCAACGGGATCTAGAAAGCTAGTACTTGTGTGGCCCTCAATGGTTCATTGATACAACTAGCCGTGGGTTCACATCTCCATGTGATTCGGACTAAACATGTCCTTATATGAGCATACCCCAATTGCTCCATTCTTATTTACCAACTCCTTGATAACGAGAATGTCAGAACTCAAGTCTGATAGTACCCAACCAACCATGTTAAACGCTTAGCAGCATAGCTTACATGATTCCCTAGGTATCAAATGATAGTGCCTGCAAGAACCATTCAATTATGGTTAGCGTACAGTACGGTCCCTTCAACTCATATACCCCGACCGATTCGACAACCATTGGTTTATCGAGAGTTGTCAATGAATCGATACTATGTGTCATGTCGTAGTTGCATCGATGGTGTAATCTATGAAACACCTTTCATAATTACAACCATACTCTGATCAGAGATTTCAACCTACATACACATGATAACACATAGGATATCCATACCCGAAGGTAAGCTGTGAATCCCCGACTACAATGCATCGACTCCTATATGTTTCGACAGAACACCCAACCTTGCCACCTGATGACCCAATGAGAGTCGGTAAACAAGTAAAAGTGTAATTCTAGCACATAGAGTCTCGATGTTGTCCCGGGTCATAAGGACTAATGGTGTACAACCATAAACTAGGACGTTTCCACTCGATAAGTGAGAACCACTTGGATAGTCCTTTTATGGAGGGTTGTTCAGTGCACTCTACCAGGAGCACCTATCTGCATGCTCGGACATCACAATGTCCCCTACCAATGAAACATGGTACTCACATCGCAGATACTAGTCTCGAACTCTAGCGGCCTATATCCTTCTTAGCGGCGGCTGAATCGACTAGGAACTGTTCAGAATATACAGTATTCCAAATATGAGTTTCATGATACTCATCATATGAGCATCTCATATTATTTCTACTATTTGTATATTCAAGGTCTTTATCTATGCAACTAGCATGGGTATACAGATAAAGATTTGCCAAAACAATAATTTCAAATATTATTAAAATAAAGATTGCTAATACATAGAGTTTCATTGTGAACACTCGGCCAACACTTGGCTCCACGGGAACCTAGTCTAACAGTCAAAACCGAAATTAAGGGAATCCGAGATTTGGAACCCTTACCGTAGAATTTCCACTCTTCTGCCATTTCTGGTCTGAATCTGACAATCTTGTGGAAACAGTCCACGGTGGCTCTGTACTTAGTTAACATGTCAATCCCCACAATGCAATCAAAATCGGCTAACCCTAGTACTATGCAATCTAGATCAATTTCATGACCCTCAAACTGTAAAATGCAATGTCTAACCGTAGTCACAGATATCAAACCACTTCCCAATGGAGAAGTAATAGACACTACATCCAATAAAGACTCAACAGGCAAGGAATGCAATAACGCGAATCGTTCTGAGATGAATGTATGCGATGCATCTGTATCTATCAATATATAAGCAGGATAACCGCAAAGAGAACACTTACCTACGATGACGTCGTCTGGTGCATCTTGGGCTTGTTCTTCCGTCAATGCAAACACCTGAGCCTGTTGTCGAGGAGGTTGGCTCACAGTCTGGCTACCTCTAGCTCTGGGCTGCGTCTGTGCCGGTGGTGGCTGGAAGGAATGGACCGATGATGCTTGTCTTTCAAGCTGAGGTACTGAACCAGATGCTCTTCCACTTTGAATTTACTGTACACCTTTCTGTGGACATGGACAGACTTTGGCAAAGTGACCTGGTTGCCTACAAATATTACATCGGCCCGTAACTCCCTGGCACTGTACAGTCGCATGTCTACCTCCACAAGAATTACAGTAGACACCTGTATACCTTGTACTCTGATCAAAACCAATCTGTCTTGATCCACTGGAGCTCGACGAACTGCTCCCTGCTCTTTTAAACTGCTTCCCTTTTGCTTTCAACTGATATTTTCGCCCGCTACTACTACTTCCGCTATCGAATCTAAGAGGAGGTTGCACTGGAGGTAGTGGCGGTCTCGGACTTGGGGCAACATATGGAACACTCCGTTGTCTAAGCAGTCCTGCTTCTGCCCCTTTGGCACGGTTCAATGCATCAGCGAAATTGTTGGGTCTCCCAGTATTTACCAATGTAAAAATATCAGGATTTAAGCCGTTTATAAACTGATCTGCTACGGCCTCATCACTGCTTGAAACATGAGGTGCAAAGCGAAGCAAGGAAGAAAATTTAGCGACATATTTCTCAATGTTCAATTGCCCTTGCCTCAAGTTTGCAAACTCAGCGCCTTTATCTTTACGGTAGGATACAGGAAAGAATCGCTGATAAAACTCTATCTTGAACACTTTCCATGTAATCTCCGTGTCACGCTGCTCTAATGCTCTTTTGATATTCAACCACCAATTCTTAGCCACGTCTTGCAGTTGATGGCCAATGAGTCTCACCCGTTTTTCATCACTGTATTCTAGAGACTCGAATAACAACTCGATATCCTCCAACCAGCTTTCACACTCAATTGCATTTTCTGTACCCCTTAAGGTAGGTGGTCTTAAAGACTGGAATCGTTTTAACAGAGTCTCCATAGGTGTAGCAGTAACATCCATCGGATCCCCGGATGTGCTACCCTGTTCTGGTGCTGTAGGTCGCAAAGGCACAAGCTGCTCTTCTAGGAGGCATGTATCTGGTATTCAAACAAATTAGTGTACAGGCTATACAAACTGTCTCAGCCCTCCTCTGATCATTTACCTCTGATCCAGAATCGGTTCTGATTCAGTCATTACATGCTGTAATCACATCAGATAACACACAACATGTAATAAGAAAAACAATAAATCATGCTAGCACATCATAAAGCAAGGAAGATGACTCGATCTACCCCGCTCATTCTATCTTATCTCAATCTAAAGGATCTATGGCTCTGATACCACCTATTGTGGGGACCCGGGCTCTAACTCATTTCTTTGGGATTAAATGGATCCTTATTATAAAAAGTGGGTCAAATTTTTGCTTTTAACATTACATCAAATGTTAATAAAACTAAGCACAATATATACTTCTACTTTATTTCATCAAATGTAAATACAAGTCTTGTATTTATACATTCGTACAAACTAGTGTTTAAAACAAACTACTATCTACAAGTAGTACAAAGCTAGTAGCAACCACTAGTCCTCTGCGGCGCCCGAAGTCACCACGCTATCACGATCTCATCTCTGTCTCGACCCAGATCCTGCCCCACCTGTTGTTATGCACACATACAGACATAACAACAGCCGGAAACTCCGGTGAGAACAAATCCCAGTATAAACATGTATACATGTATATAATCAATCTAAAACATGAAACATGCTATTATGAATGACATCCATATTGTGGGGACCCGGGCTCTAACTCAATTCCTTTGGGATTTATTGGATCTTTGTTCGAAAATGTGGGTCAAAATTTTGCTTTTAACATTAACTCAAATGTATAATTACAGCATAACATGTCTTTATAATAATTCAACAACATAATGTACATACAAATCTGTTTAGTACAATCATACACTAGTGTTTAAAAGTTCCAGTACAAATCTAATACCAACAACTAGTAATCTGCATCGCCCGAGATCTCCACACTATCAACAATCTCTCATCTTCCTCGTGACCCAGATGCTGCCCCACCTGTTGCCATGCACACATACAGACACGACAACAGCCGGATAACTCCGGTGAAAACAAATCCCAATATAAAGCATGTATGCATGCAATGTAATAATCATGTACAAAAGCATAGCATATATCAATTAACATGAATTAAAAGCTAAACATGTAAAGGAATACAAATCTGTATTCAACATCTAATTCTTGACTCGATTCGTTTCTAATCTAGGGATCCCGGTATGAATAAGACGTCACTGATCTGTCACCTACCCTCCCAATCGGGGTAACTGTACGTCTTATTCCTAGACTTCGGTTAAATCTGTATCGAGTGTCTACACGTAGAGATGATCTGCTCCTACGCGCCGATACACCGAACGTCTAGTTTGACAAATCTGTCAATGATTCCTATCTCAAAGGCTTGAATATAAATCTATAAAAAAGCATAACCATAATCAAATATAAATAACAATCTAGTATGTGATTTAGGGAAACTCGTATGAAATCTGAATCGAGTTGTGCGATCCCGTGACCACATGAATTATACCTTTCTTCGCACAATGTCTGTCGAGATCTTGAAGTCGGAATGTCGAGTCTGACAATAATAACTCTGAAAGGCAATGTAGACATACATTCTATCAATATACATCTCAAGCAACTCATATACAAATCAATACTTGGTTTTGATACAATTAGACGGCATAACGGCGTAGTCTCGCTATACCGATAACTCAAACAATAATAATCTCTCATCAAAACCCAATGTAACATGCTCAATTCTTCCCATCCAATTCGATATACATGCTGGAATTTTGAAATAATAGCACACGACATCTAGGGGTGCAAACGAACCGAATCGAGCCGAATAATAGTAAAAAAGTCAGGCTCGAATTCGGCTCGAAATAGGTATATTCGAGTTCGAGCTCGATTCGAAGTTCGATAATTTCAAATATTTGGGCTCGAGCTCGGCTCGAAATGAAGTTCGAGTTCGAGTTCGGCTCGAAATATTCGAATATATTCGTGAACTATTAGAATTATTGCTCGGATATTAAGGTTTGAAAGCTCGAAATGCTCGAAATATTCGAAATGTATATATATATATATATATATATATAATTATATTATATTAATAAAATATTAAGGTCGAAGAAAATAATTTGGGCTCGAGTTCGGCTCGAAAAAAATTCGAACGTGTTCGAGTTTGGCTCAAATTCGATAAGTTTGAATACGAATCGAATATTTATCGAGCCGGCTCGAAAAACTCGCGAACATGTTCGGTTAGTTTGCAGCCCTAACGACATCCGTAATTCGATCCGGTAGCGAATATATCAAGTTCAACATATCAATAACATAATATAAAGCTCAAATCTGAATTTCTTTCAACATGCATATTTCGAAACATGCTGCAAGGTAATAAAAGTATACCATTTTGAAGCTTATGATGCAAGGAATAAGAATCTATGCTTGAATCAAACTTTGGATGGTTAAATCTTGCACAATCTTGCCTTTAAACCTTGAAGAAGCTTGAAGATAGTGAAGGGATTCTCGATTCAATCTGCTGGAGTGGAAGAATGAAGACTCAGCACACAATATATATTTATACCCTGCCATGTGTCAACTTAAGAAACAAAGGTGGCATTTTTGCATGCAGCACCGCGGGTGCGGTCCTCTTGCACCGCGGGTGCGCTTAGCTCTCAGCCTCATCTTCATTTCCAGCAATTTCGACGACCGCGGGTGCGCTGGGTTTTTCACCGCGGGTGCGGTATCACTTCGGCCTGTATCACTAAATTTTGAATACTGCACCGCGGGTACGGTGTCTCCTAGCACCGCGGGTGCGGTGTGGCTTCGGCCTGCCTTTTAAAAATTCTCATTTTCATGTTATGCATTCTCATATCTTCAAATCTAACATCAATGACCACTGATAATTCTCGAGCCTTACATTTCTCCCCCTCTTAAACAGGAGTTCGTCCTCGAACTCGTGAACCAGTAATCATGCAAGTATATACAAAAGTAGTATAAACAAAACTAAAGGAAATACTTACATCATATAAATAGCTCGGGATGCCTCTGTCTCATATTAGAATCTGTTTCCCAAGTTGCTTCTTCGATGCCATGACGACTCCACTGAATCTTCACAAGCGGAATAATCTTTGTTCTGAGTTGTTTCTCTGTAATAGCCGAGCCCGGTGTACGGTACGGTTTAAGCTTTATTGTGTTTATTGGGTTTTATGATTTAGATGTTTAGAGTTGTGTTTTGGGCCATAGTATTATTGGTTATTGTTGTCTTGAGGTATTAGATGTTGTTGGTTGTTCGTTTCAGTGTTTCGGTTCGATTTTCAGTTGCCTTGGTTTGTTCTTGGCCGAAGTGGTACCGCACCCGCACCCTTGCAAGGACCGCACCCGCGGTCATTTATGTTGGATTTTGATGGTTTTACCGTGAGGACACCGCACCCGCGGCAGTGTAAGCACCGCACCCGCGGTGAGACCGCACCCGCGGTAATTGTAGCACCGCACCCGCGGTCATCGTGCATGGGAATTTTGTTGGAATGCCGTGAGCTTAGCGCACCCGCGGTGCTTGTGTGACCGCACCCGCGGTGTATGTATGGGCGAGATATTTAGTACCTTTTTGATTGAGTTGACTTCATTTCTACCTTATCTTCTCTTCATTTTCGAGATTTCCTCTCTAGTTCCAAGGGTTTTCTACCATTTCTTTCATTTCCTATCTTCAATCCAAGCTTCTTTTTGACGATTCGACTTGAGATCGACGTTCTCCTTGGTGCTAGGAAGCTTAGGTAAGTTTTTGGTGCGATTCTATCATGGTTTTTGGAGATGAGTTGTTATAGGGTGTTGTTATTGTTGGTTTAATGGGATATTTAACTTGTATTTTTGGATATAGAGTTGATTTTGGTGTTGTTTATGGATAATTGTTGTAGGTGGTGTACCAAGAGTATAGTTTGGAGGTGTTCTATTGGTTGTAAGTGGAATTTCATCCCTTGTGCTCACATGATGTTATATGTATTGTGTTTTAAAGATTTTAAAGTGATATTCCCTTCAATTGATTCATTGTTATGTATTGATTTCATTGATTATCTATTGGAGGCATTGTATGTCTCATTATTGTTAAAAAGGGAATACAAGAGAAAAGATAGAGATTGCGAAACGACGGCTTTAAAGAATATTTATAGTTCAAATGTTTTATTGGATTGATTAATCATAGTCAGAGCATTGCATGCAATTAGATGATCATCGACCATAGGCTTTTATCCCTCAGAGTTATCGGTTTATATCGATAGGGATATTAGCACCAGAGCAGAGATACTATTGATATCAATCCAACCAGAGAAAAGAGAATACCATCGTATTGCTATCTATTGCTATGTTATTGCTACAGTTATTGCTACAGTATTCATGTTTCAGAGTTGATGGTATTTATGATTTCAAAGTCATGTTTTACAGAGTATACTATGTATCATTGCTATGTAGAGTTCCACTTGCTGAGATTTATTCTCATTTCAGTTATTTCATGTGATGCAGATAAGAGTGACCGACCAGGACAGTGATCGTGGATGGGGGTCATATGCATACACCGTTGGAAGGAAGATTATTTTGCAAATATTCTGGGACATGATCATAAGAATGATTGTTTTGTATTTTGTATATCATTTGAATGATCATGTGATTATTTTGTAAACATCTTAATGAAATGTATTTTGAAACTCCTTCCATATTTTAAAGAAAAATTTTATTTTCGCTGCGTATTTTTATTGTTACGGGATAGAGGTGCCACATTTAGTGGTATCAGAGCGGTGTTCTTCGGACCAATGCATATGACTTCGTCTATTTTCAACTGTCCGGGTATGTTTTCTTGCATCTATCCATTGTTATATATTGATTGGTGTCTTGTGAGCAATTGTAAAGTATGCCTCCTAAGCGTAAGGCGACCGAGGGTGAGGATAGTTCTTCCTCGAGAGTTGTCGACGAGTTCGGCAAGTTACTTAAGGAGCAAGCTAAAGTGCATAGCGAGCAGATTCAGCAGCTCATTCGTATGCAAGGTACTGGCCAAGGTAGAGAGCAAGGTAGAGTTCCAGTAGCTCAAGCAGTTGGCACCGATGCCATCTTTTCTGCTTTCAAGAGAATGGATCCACCGGAATTCGCAGGTAGCACCGATCCTTTAGTTGCAGTTGAGTGGGTAAAGGCTCTAGAGGCGATCTTTGATCATCTCCACTACGAGGATAGAGACCGTATCAGCTGTGCTGTATTCATGTTGGTTAAAGCTGCTCGCATTTGGTGGAATGCGACGAAGGTTGGTGTGACTGTTGCGACACTGAAGTGGTCAGAGTTCACTGACCTGTTCTATGACAAGTATTTCCCCGACGCACTTCGAGCGAGGAAGGTTACGGAGTTCTTGGAGCTTCGACAGGGGAGCATGGATGTTGGTCAGTATATTCTGAAGTTTGAAGAGGGTTGCCTATTTGCTCCGTACATTGCTTCCAATGACAAGGATAAAGGCGCTCATTTCATTCGAGGCCTTAGAGCTGAGATTCATCGTGATATCAACATGTCCAAGGCTGTTACTTTCAAGGAGATCGTGTCCAAAGCTTTGTTGGCCGAGCAGGATGAGAAGGACATCGCCAGGGAGAGGCAAGAGAGGCATCAAGCTATTGCTCAGAGAGGCCAGGGTTCTAATCAGAGGGGCAGGGATCGTTTCAAGGGCAAGGGCAAGATGGAGCCGATTCCTAGACCACCGCCAGTTCCAGTTGATTCCGAGAAGCCACTTTGTCCTAAGTGTGGCAAGCATCATAGGGGAGAGTGCAGATTTGGCACTCATACTTGTTATCGTTGCGGCACGGCAGGCCACGTTGCCAGGAATTCTCCACAAGGAGCTAGCCAAGGGAAGGTGCAGGGTCGTATCTTTTCGATGACCAAGGAAGGTATTAATCATGATTCTTCATTGATCTCTAGTACTATTTTGATTTCAGGCAGAGTAGCTACGACTTTGGTAGATACTAGTGCTACTCATTCTTTTGTGTCTGATTTGTTTTTGAGATCGTTGGGTATAGTTCCTTCTGTTCTTCCCCTCCAGCTTAGTGTTGTTTTGCCTTCGGGGGACGTGTTGTGCCCGACGTCGATTGTGTTTGCGTGCCCTGTTCGTATTGAGGAGCGAGTTGTCTTCGCTGATTTGATTGTTATTCCTATGGTTGCTTTCGATGTTATTCTTGGCATGGATTGGCTTTCGACTTACCGTGCAGTTATCGATTGTGTTGCTAAGAAGGTGACTTTTGCAGATGATGGCCAGGGAGGAGTTCTCGCCAGCTCAGGTACTTCGCTGGTCCTTCCTTTTATTTCTTGTCTTGAGGCTGAGAGATTGCTGTGTAGAGGTTGCGATGGGTTTCTTGCTTCTATTGTGGATGTGGATAGACTGATTAAGTTGAATATATATGATATTGATGTTGTGAGGGAGTTTGCTGATGTGTTTGAGGATGATGTTCCTGAAAGCGGACCGGTTACGGAGGCCGGAAACGCAACGGAAGCGAAAAATTAAAATTTTAAGAGCAAAATTTCGGCCCCCATGAAAAATGGTTTTGTGCAATATTTACAAAAACAAAACATACATAGGATGTTTTTAGAAATTTACCTATCAACTCCTTAGAGTTGATGAAATGGCTCCAACTTTGTTTAAAATAACAAAGCTCTTGTTTTGGTAGAGAAATCTACAAGCTCCTTCTTTTCCCTTTCAAGAATAAGGCCCACCACTTGGCTATGTAAATCCCCTTAAGTTTTGCACTAGAAAAACTTAAGGATTTATCAAAGAGAAGAATTTTTCTCCAAGAAAATGAAGAACAAAAGAAAGAAAAATTTGAGAGAAAAATCCCTCAAATTTTCGGCCAAGGAGAGATACAAGTGAGGGAGTGAAGTCTAGACTTGGGTGTGGAAAAGTGGAAAAAGATGTTCCCCATGCCATGCATTATTTTATTAAAAAGTATTGAAGTCTCTTCACCTCCCAAGCATGCAAACCCTACATGTCTCACTTATATATTATATGGTTTTTAACACATTAAAAACCATAGACTAAATTTTATTATCTCAAACACATTTGAGATAAATTAAATATTACTTGATTTTACTCAAGTCCCACTAGTTAAATAATTATTTAAATTGAGCTCTACAAGACTCAATATTATTTAATTAATTCAACACTTGAATTAATTTAATTATTTAGACTCTACTTGGTCCACTAGTGTTTAATTAATTCAACACTTGAATTAATTTAATTTAGTCCACAACAATGTTTATGAAAATCACAATTTTCAACTACATTATTTACTTGGCCAAATTTTAATCTTAGGAACACTTCCATAAATTAAAATTTATATTTCTCTCATAGAAGTCATACTTCTAATTTTCTTTACGCTTATAAACACATTTATAAGCCGTTCAACACATTGAACTATTTTACTTCTCCTCGGGATTTACAAAGCAAGTACTTGTGTGGCCCTCAATGGTTCATTGATACAACTAGCCGTGGGTTCACATCTCTATGTGATTCGGACTAAACATGTCCTTATATGAGCATACCCCAATTGCTCCATTCTTACTTATCAACTCCTTGATAGTAAGAACGTCAGAACTCAAGTCTGATAGTACCCAACCAATCACGTTAAACGCCTAGCAGCATCGCTTACGTGATTCCCTAGGTATCACATGATAGTGCCTGCAAGAACCATTCAATTATGGTTAGCGTACAGTACGGTCCCTTCAACTCATATATCCCGACCGATTCGACAACTATTGGTTTATCGAGAGTTGTCAATGAATCGATACTATGTGTCATGTCGTGGTTGCATCGATGGTGTAATCTATGAAACCCCTTTCATAATTACCACCATACTCTGATCAGAGATTTCAACCCACACATACATGATAAACACATAGGATATCCATACCCGTAGGTAAGCGGTGAATCCCCGACTACAATGCATCGACTCCTATATGTTTCGCCGTAACACCCAACCTTGCCACCTAATGACCCCATAAGAGTCGGTAAACAAGTCAAAGTGAAACGCTAGCACATAGAGTCTCAATGTTGTCCCGGGTCATAAGGACTAATTCTGTACAACCATAAACCAGGACTTTTCCACTCGATAAGTGAGAACCACTTGGAAAGTCCTTTTATGGAGGGTTGTTCAGTGCACTCTACAAGGAGCACCTATCTGCATGCTCGGACATCACAATGTCCCCTACCAATGAAACATGGTACTCACATCGCAGATACTAGTCTCTAACTCGAGCGGCCTATATCCTTCTTAGTGGCGGCTGAATCGACTAGGAACGGTTTAGAATATACAGTATTCCAAATATGAGTTTCATGATACTCATCATATGAGCATCTCATATTCTTTCTACTATTTGTATATTCAAGGACTTTATCTATGCAACTAGCATGGGTATAAAGATAAAGATGCGCCAAATTAATAAATTCAAATATTATTAAAATAAAGATCGTTTATACAAAGAGTTTCATCGTGAACAGTCGGCCAACACTTGGCTCGACGTGCACCTACTCTAACAATCTCCCACTTGCACTAGAGCCAACTACCCATATACTTTAGACCCATTGATTCGCGATGCTTCTCGAATGATGGTCCTGGTAAAGGCTTGGTTAGTGGATCAGCAACATTATCTGCGGAGCCGACTTTTTCGATCGACACTTCTCCTCGTTCCACGATCTCTCTGAGGATGTGGTACTTTCTCAATACATGTTTGGACTTCTGATGAGACCTTGGCTCCTTCGCCTGAGCTATGGCTCCCGTGTTGTCGCACATCACCGGGATAGGAGCAACTCCATTTGGAATGACGCCCAACTCTTGGACGAAATTCCTAATCCAAACAGCCTCCTTTGCTGCAGCCGATGCAGCAATGTATTCTGCCTCAGTGGTGGAATCCGCTGTACTGTCTTGCTTGGAACTCTTCCAAGAGACAGCACCACCATTGAGCATGAATATGAATCCGGAGGTTGACTTCGAGTCATCAACATCGCTTTGGAAGCTAGAGTCGGTATAGCCTTCCAATTTTAGTTCTCCACCCCCATAGACCAAAAACAACTTATTGGTCCTTCTCAAATACTTGAGGATGTCTTTCACAGCTTTCCAGTGTGGAAGACCAGGGTTGGATTGATATCTACTCACTACACTTAGTGCAAATGCCACGTCAGGACGTGTAGATATCATCCCATACATGATACTACCAATAGCCGAAGCATACGGAATTCGTGTCATCGCCGCTATCTCTGCATCAGTCTTGGGAGACATAGACTTGGATAGGGACATGCCATGACACATTGGTAGATGTCCTCTCTTGGACTCATCCATCGAGAACCGCTTCACGATGGTATCAATGTACGTGGACTGGGTGAGACCAAGCAATCCTTTTGATCTATCTCTATAGATCTGTATTCCCAATACAAAAGATGCTTCACCCAAGTCCTGCATTGAGAACTTACTTGCTAACCATATCTTTGTTGATTGCAACATTCCTACATCATTCCCAATGAGTAGAATGTCATCAACATAAAGAACTAGGAATGTCACAGCACTCCCACTGACCTTCTTATACACACAGGGTTCCTCAGGATTCTTAGTAAAACCAAACTCTTTGATTGTACTATCGAATCTGAGGTTCCAACTCCTCGATGCCTGCTTAAGACCATAAATAGATCTTTGAAGTTTGCATACCATATGCTCACTTCTGATAGATGTGAAACCCTCAGGTTGAGACATGTAAATCTCTTCCTTAATATCCCCATTAAGGAAGGCTGTCTTAACATCCATCTGCCATATCTCATAGTCATACCATGCAGCTATGGCTAGCAATATCCTAATGGACTTGAACATCGCAACTGGAGAAAAGGTTTCCTCATAGTCAACACCTTGCCTTTGAGTATACCCTTTTGCTACCAATCGCGCCTTGAAGGTCAATACCTTCCCATCCGCCCCAAGTTTCCTCTTGTAAATCCATTTACACCCTATGGGAACAATTCCCTCAGGTGGATCCACGAGATTCCACACTTGGTTCGAATGCATGGAATTCATCTCAGATTCCATTGCTTCAAGCCACTTGGATGAATCGGCATCCGATAACGCTTCCTTGAAGGTCCTTGGATCACATCCAAGGTTAGGCTCATCAAGGCCCTCTTCAAGAAGCAGACCATACCTCACAGGTGGTCTCGAGACTCTCTCGGTTCTTCTAGGAGCTTGTATCTCCTCACTTGGCTTCTCGGGTGTGGGTTCTACAACTGTGGGTGCCTCTCGAACCTCTTCGAGTTCTATCATCTCGCCTTTTCTATCCAATAGAAATTCCCTTTCCAAAAAGGTTGCGTTCCTAGAAACAAACACCTTTGTTTCTTGGGGATGATAGAAATAATATCCAGCTGAATTCCTTGGATATCCCACAAAGTAACATAAAATGGATCGACTATCCAATTTATCTCCCACTACCTGCTTCACATAAGCAGGGCACCCCCATATTCTAAAATAAGAATATTTGGGTGGCTTACCCATCCATATCTCATATGGTGTCTTATCAACTGCTTTTGTATGGACATGATTCAACAACAGTGCCGCTGTTTCAAGCGCATATCCCCAAAAGGATGGCGGCAACTCTGTGAACCCCATCATAGACCGAACCATGTCCATCAAGGTCCGGTTACGACGCTCCGAAACACCATTCAACTGCGGTGTAGCGGGCGGAGTCCACTGCGAGAGAATCCCATTCTCTCTAAGATACTCTTGGAACTCGGCACTCAAGTACTCACCACCTCGATCCGATCGAAGTGTCTTGATGCTTCGTCCCAATTGCTTCTCTACTTCACTTCTGAATTCTTTGAACCTTTCAAAGGCTTCAGACTTGTATTTCATCAAATACACATACCCATACCTCGAATGGTCATCGGTAAAGGTGATGAAGTAGGCATGTCCATGCTTAGTGGTGATGCTAAGCGGACCGCACACATCGGTATGGATCAAATCCAATAACCCTTTGGCTCGCTCCGCATGGCCCTTAAAGGGAATTTTGGTCATCTTTCCTTTCAGACAGGATTCACAAGTCGTGAGAGCGTTAATATCAGACATATCAAACATGCCAACTCCCACTAGCTTGTTCATTCTTCTTGAGGAAATATGACCTAATCGAGCATGCCATAATTGTGCCGAATTAAGAGTATCTTGTTTGCGCTTATTTGTTGTTGTTATCGTTTGGACATTGTTGAGTGGAATATCTTTTAATTTTAAGGTGTAGAGATTGTTTTCAAGTTCACCGGTACCAACTAAACATTCATTCTTGTAAATATTGCAAACACCTTTGCTAAATAAACAAGAAAATCCATCAATATCAAGCATAGAAATGGAAATAATGTTTTTAACCAAGTCTGGTACATACAAAACATCTCTTAAAACCAAATTAAAATCATTGTTCAAACATAAATAAACATCTCCTACGGCTTTGGCAGCAACCCTTGCTCCATTGCCCATCCTCAGGAAGGTCTCACCCTCTCGGAGCCTCCTACTTCTTCCCATCACCTGCAAATCATTACAGAGATGTGAGCCACAGCCGGTATCCAATACCCAAGAAGTAGAGTTAATAGAGATATTCACTTCAATGTAGAACATACCTTTGGCAGAACCCTTCTGCGCAAGATATTCCCTGCAGTTACGCCTCCAATGTCCAGGCTTCTTGCAGTGGTGACAGATGTCAACAGTCTTTTCAGCCTTTACTGGCGCGGCTGCCACAACGGGACTCGGAGTTTGCCTCTTCAAGGGCTCGCTCTTCTTGGGGCGCTTGAAAGAACGTTTCTTTCCTTTCCCAAGTGGACCGGTCTTCGTGCCAGATGAAGAGCCCACATAAAGAACCGGCTTTTCCTTCTTGATCGTGGACTCAAAAGTCACAAGCATATTGACCAACTCTTCAAGGCTGGGCTCGAGCTTGTTCATATTGAAATTCACCACAAAAGGATCGAACGAGGTCGGCAGTGACAACAGTAGCACATCCGTGGTCAACTCCGATGGCAAGATCAAATCCATGCCTACGAGCTTATCCACGAGCCCAATCAACTTTAGGCCATGCTCATGGACCGAAGTCCCATCTCGCATGCGTAAAGTGATGAGCTCCTTTACTGTGGCATGCCTCAAAGGCCGAGTCTGCTCACCGAAGAGCTCCTTGAGGTGCATATGAATGTCAGCAGCATTCTTAGCATCCTCGAATCGCCTTTGCAGCTCATCGTTCATCGAAGCCTGCATATAACACTTCGCCTTCAAGTCATGGTCACACCATTCCTTGTAGGTCTGCAATTCCTCAGGAGTGCAGCCTATAGGAGCCTCAGCAGGGGGCGCCTCAGTCAGTGTATACGCGATCTTCTCCGAGTTAAGGACAATCTTTAAATTTCTTAGCCAAGTGATATAGTTTGGTCCGGTTAGAATGTGTTTTTCGAGAATGACGGAAAACGGGTTGCGAATTGATGACATGTCAATAGATTGTACTGAAAAGTAAAACAGATAAATGTTAATGACTATTTAAAAATATTTAATAAGATATAAAGTTTGGACTTTTACTTTATAAATAATCGCTCCCACTGTTTTGACATTTTTCACTACCCTCTAGTGAAAACGGGAAACTCCTTTCCTCAGTAGGTACGTAAGGCCCAATTAGCGAATTGTGATCCCGATTATACAGCCAATCACAATTCCTAGAAGGTAGTTTCCCAATTGCATCACAATGCAACCCTTAACGTAAACTTTTGTCTCACGTTTGATTAGGACCCATTATAGACGTCGTTCATCTTTACGTGTCAAGCCTTACCCATCGATGTTGAACCTTAATGGACGGTCGCCATGAGTTCCCTCAATAATATGAGCCGAAATCATGGGAGTTCCACGTAGTTCACATCACCATGTCAATGGATGTCACAGCTTTCCGGCACTCAAGGCTCCCCCAATAATATGAGCCGAGCCCCGAGTACGGGTAGCGTTCATCATGCACCCATTGTCGATGGAAGACAAGGAAATTATAAACAAATTTATAATTCCCCTTTTCGGACTTGATATTAATTTTGAATCTTATTCAAAATGAGGGTTTTTAATTTTGAAAGGTCTCATCATTAATTTTATTTTAAAAGCTCGCCATGTTTGATCGTATGTTTGCCGGATTCATGCAACTTTGTTATTATAATAATAATAACGCACATACTCATTATTTATAACATATCATGCATATATTATAAATAGAAAACAATACAAGGATGATCAATTGCCCCAACACTAATGGCCCGTGTGAGCCAAACACGGGCCTAGGTCCAATCCTAGGGTAAATGCACGGGATGCAATGCAACTAAACTATTACATTAGCATCCTATATTACATGTCTTCGATCTTCATAATCACCAAGGCCACCATCTTCCAATCTTGATCTTCCCCTATTCTAATATTTACAATTAAATATCCATGGCACATAGGGATACATCTCATGGGGGGTGGGAACGGGCCATAAACCAAGCCCACTTTATAAATTGATAATTATTACAATCATACAACACAAATATCCTAGCATACACCTAGCAAATTGGGCTTGGGCTTTTGATCATCCTTCATGCATAATATCACATATCATACACCATCAATTAATTATCACTATAATTAATTGATCCAATATTATATATCTTGATCCAATCACTAACCGCCACAATTATAAATTAAATTAACAAAGTACACAAACACCTTTGTTTACTTTCAAATTAATTTATTTATAATCGAATTTCTTGTAAATCACAATTTACTATAAATAATTAAAGTCCCACTTCAACTATTTATTTTATGAGAAAATATGTGCAACAATTGTAAATTTAAACTTAAGGGCCCAAAACTCATTTTCACCAAAATAGCTTGGCCCATTTAAATTTCACAAAATTATGTTGACCATCTAATGGCCCAACAACTCAAGGCCCATGACACTAAGATTGTCCAAAACACTTTTGGAAACCCTAGCCGTCATTGCCGTCGCCGGAGCTCCGTCGCCGGATTCCGGCAACCAAAAAAAAAATTTTTTTTTTTTTTATTTGAAAATCTGCACATTTCGGGCAGCCCCTTGGGCTGCCCCTCGGCTGCCCGAAATTTTCGGGCAGCCCATTCGGGCAGCCCTCGGGCAGCCCCCGAAAAACTTATTTTTTTTTTTTTTGTTTTGTAAAAAATTCGGTCCTTGCATATTCTTTGCACAAAAATTCTCAAGCGGTTAGAAATCGATCTCAATACAATATTACGTAAATATAGCACAAAAACCGTAACCTTAGCTCTGATACCACTTGAAAGCGGACCGGTTACGGAGGCCGGAAACGCAACGGAAGCGAAAAATTAAAATTTTAAGAGCAAAATTTCGGCCCCCATGAAAAATGGTTTTGTGCAATATTTACAAAAACAAAACATACATAGGATGTTTTTAGAAATTTACCTATCAACTCCTTAGAGTTGATGAAATGGCTCCAACTTTGTTTAAAATAACAAAGCTCTTGTTTTGGTAGAGAAATCTACAAGCTCCTTCTTTTCCCTTTCAAGAATAAGGCCCACCACTTGGCTATGTAAATCCCCTTAAGTTTTGCACTAGAAAAACTTAAGGATTTATCAAAGAGAAGAATTTTTCTCCAAGAAAATGAAGAACAAAAGAAAGAAAAATTTGAGAGAAAAATCCCTCAAATTTTCGGCCAAGGAGAGATACAAGTGAGGGAGTGAAGTCTAGACTTGGGTGTGGAAAAGTGGAAAAAGATGTTCCCCATGCCATGCATTATTTTATTAAAAAGTATTGAAGTCTCTTCACCTCCCAAGCATGCAAACCCTACATGTCTCACTTATATATTATATGGTTTTTAACACATTAAAAACCATAGACTAAATTTTATTATCTCAAACACATTTGAGATAAATTAAATATTACTTGATTTTACTCAAGTCCCACTAGTTAAATAATTATTTAAATTGAGCTCTACAAGACTCAATATTATTTAATTAATTCAACACTTGAATTAATTTAATTATTTAGACTCTACTTGGTCCACTAGTGTTTAATTAATTCAACATTTGAATTAATTTAATTTAGTCCACAACAATGTTTATGAAAATCACAATTTTCAACTACATTATTTACTTGGCCAAATTTTAATCTTAGGAACACTTCCATAAATTAAAATTTATATTTCTCTCATAGAAGTCATACTTCTAATTTTCTTTACGCTTATAAACACATTTATAAGCCGTTCAACACATTGAACTATTTTACTTCTCCTCGGGATTTACAAAGCAAGTACTTGTGTGGCCCTCAATGGTTCATTGATACAACTAGCCGTGGGTTCACATCTCTATGTGATTCGGACTAAACATGTCCTTATATGAGCATACCCCAATTGCTCCATTCTTACTTATCAACTCCTTGATAGTAAGAACGTCAGAACTCAAGTCTGATAGTACCCAACCAATCACGTTAAACGCCTAGCAGCATCGCTTACGTGATTCCCTAGGTATCACATGATAGTGCCTGCAAGAACCATTCAATTATGGTTAGCGTACAGTACGGTCCCTTCAACTCATATATCCCGACCGATTCGACAACTATTGGTTTATCGAGAGTTGTCAATGAATCGATACTATGTGTCATGTCGTGGTTGCATCGATGGTGTAATCTATGAAACCCCTTTCATAATTACCACCATACTCTGATCAGAGATTTCAACCCACACATACATGATAAACACATAGGATATCCATACCCGTAGGTAAGCGGTGAATCCCCGACTACAATGCATCGACTCCTATATGTTTCGCCGTAACACCCAACCTTGCCACCTAATGACCCCATAAGAGTCGGTAAACAAGTCAAAGTGAAACGCTAGCACATAGAGTCTCAATGTTGTCCCGGGTCATAAGGACTAATTCTGTACAACCATAAACCAGGACTTTTCCACTCGATAAGTGAGAACCACTTGGAAAGTCCTTTTATGGAGGGTTGTTCAGTGCACTCTACAAGGAGCACCTATCTGCATGCTCGGACATCACAATGTCCCCTACCAATGAAACATGGTACTCACATCGCAGATACTAGTCTCTAACTCGAGCGGCCTATATCCTTCTTAGTGGCGGCTGAATCGACTAGGAACGGTTTAGAATATACAGTATTCCAAATATGAGTTTCATGATACTCATCATATGAGCATCTCATATTCTTTCTACTATTTGTATATTCAAGGACTTTATCTATGCAACTAGCATGGGTATAAAGATAAAGATGCGCCAAATTAATAAATTCAAATATTATTAAAATAAAGATCGTTTATACAAAGAGTTTCATCGTGAACAGTCGGCCAACACTTGGCTCGACGTGCACCTACTCTAACAGTTCCGGGTTTGCCGCCGGACAGAGATGTTGAGTTTTCGATCGATTTAGCTCCAGGTACGGTTCCTATTTCTAAGGCTCCGTACAGGATGGCCCCTACTGAGATGAAGGAGTTGAAGATTCAGTTGCAGGATCTTTTAGACAAGGGTTTTATTCGTCCGAGTTCTTCGCCTTGGGGAGCTCCGGTTCTTTTTGTTAAGAAGAAGGATGGATCTTTGCGGCTGTGTATCGACTACAGAGAGCTCAACAAAGTGACTGTCAAGAACAAATATCCGTTGCCTCGGATAGATGATCTGTTTGATCAGCTCCATGGTGCCACTGTATTTTCGAAGATTGATCTTCGGTCTGGCTATTATCAGTTGAAGGTTAGGGAGTTTGATGTCCCTAAGACGGCTTTCAGGACCAGGTATGGTCACTTTGAGTTTCTGGTTATGTCTTTTGGTCTTACCAATGCCCCTTCAGTCTTCATGGACCTGATGAACCGTGTGTTCAAGCACTATCTGGATAGCTTCGTCATTGTCTTCATCGATGATATCTTGATCTATTCCAAGACCAGAGAGCTTCATGCAGAGCATCTCAGAGTTGTTCTTCAATTGCTGAGAGAGAGGAGGCTGTTTGCCAAGTTGAAGAAGTGTGAATTTTGGCTGGATCAGATTTCTTTTCTAGGCCATGTCGTTTCGAAGGATGGCATTGCTGTTGATCCATTGAAGATAGAGGCGATTCAGAATTGGCCTATTCCTACCACTGTCTCAGAGGTACGCAGTTTCCTTGGTTTGGCGGGTTACTATCGTCGTTTCATTTCAGATTTTTCCAAGATTGCCCTGCCATTGTCCAATTTGACGAGGAAGACTGTGAAGTTCGAGTGGTCCATTGATTGCCAGAGTGCATTCCAGGAGTTGAAGGATAGATTGACGACAGCTCCTGTTCTTTCATTGCCAAGTGGTTCAGAGGATTTCGTTGTCTATACTGATGCGTCGAAGAGAGGCCTTGGTGCAGTGCTGATGCAGCGTGGTAAGGTCATTGCCTATGCTTCTCGCCAGTTGAAGGATTACGAGAGGAATTATCCGACACACGATTTGGAGCTAGCAGCTGTGGCTTTCAACCTGAAGATTTGGAGACATTATCTGTATGGCGAAAAGTGTGAGATCTTCACAGACCACAAGAGCTTGAAGTATCTGTTTTCGCAGAAAGAGCTCAACATGCGGCAGAGGAGGTGGTTAGATCTTGTCAAAGATTATGATGTGGCTATCAGTTATCACCCAGGGAAGGCGAACGTTGTGGCTGATGCTTTGAGTCGTAAATCGAGTTCTTCCTTGAGTTCCTTGATTCAGAGGCCGTTCCTGAAGGACTTGCATCGAGAGGATATTTCTTTGGTAGTCCCCGGAACCATTGCTCGCTTTTCAGCGTTGGTTATTCGATCTACTTTGACGGACAGGATCCGTAGAGAGCAGGCGACTGATGTGCAGTTGCTAGAGTTGAGAGCTAGAGCTGAGGAGAGGGGTAATTCAGAGTTTGGTTCGAATGGTGATGGATTGGTGACTTTCAGAGGCCGTATCTGTGTTCCTATTGGCGATGATATTCGGCGAGATGTCTTGACAGAGGCTCATACCGCGCCTTATTCGATTCATCCAGGCAGTACGAAGATGTATCAGGATCTTCGTCGACTCTACTGGTGGCCAGGTATGAAGAAAGATATTGCTTTGTTCATTTCTCAGTGCCTTACTTGTCAGCAGGTGAAGATTGAGCATCAGAGACCTACTGGGACATTGCTATCTTTGCCGTTTCCTCAGTGGAAGTGGGAGCACATTACGATGGATTTCGTGACTGGTCTTCCCAGAGTGCCGAAAGGTTATAATTCTATTTGGGTCATTGTTGATCGGTTAACTAAGTCACCGCACTTTCTCCAAGTCAAGACGACGTACTCCATGAAGCAGTATGCCGAGGATTATATTGCAGAGATTGTTAGACTTCACGGTGTTCCTGTGTCGATCGTGTCTGATCGTGACCCCAGGTTTACCTCCGAGTTTTGGAAGAGTCTGCACAGAGCTATGGGATCACGGTTAGCTTTCAGTACAGCTTATCACCCTCAGAGCGACGGTCAGTCAGAGAGAGTCATTCAGATTTTAGAGGACTTGCTCAGAGCTTGTACTATTGACTATTCTGGTAGCTGGGATTCTAAATTGCCTCTTGTGGAGTTCACGTACAACAATAGCTACCAGGCGTCGATTGGGATGGCACCGTATGAGGCACTTTATGGCAGGAAGTGCAGATCGCCTTTGTATTGGGATGAGGTTGGCGAGAGAAAGATGTTGGGACCAGAGTTGGTCCAGCAGACGGCCGATGTTGTTGCTGTGATCAGAGAGAGGATGAAGACTGCTCAGTCGAGACAGAAGAGCTATGCAGATGTTCGTCGTAGACCTTTGCAGTTCGAGGTTGGCGATCATGTATTTCTGAAGATTGCACCTCTCAAGGGTGTGATGAGATTTGGCAAGAAGGGTAAGTTGAGTCCTAGATTCATTGGTCCATTCGAGATATTGGACAGAGTTGGTGACCGAGCCTACAGATTAGCCCTACCGCCCGATCTTGACAGATTCCATAATGTGTTTCTTGTATCGATGCTCAGGAAGTATATTGCAGATCCTTCCCATGTTCTTCGCCACGAGCCATTGGACTTGACGCCGAGTTTGACTTACCAAGAGATTCCGATTCAGATTCTGGATCGCACAGTTAGAGTTTTGAGGAATAAAGAGATCGGCATCGTTAAAGTCCTTTGGAGGAACCATTTGATCGAAGAGGCTACGTGGGAACCAGAGGATGAGATGAGAGAGAAGTATCCTGAGTTATTCGTGCAGTGACGTCAATTTCGCGGACGAAATTCCTCTAAGGAGGGGAGATTGTAATAGCCGAGCCCGGTGTACGGTACGGTTTAAGCTTTATTGTGTTTATTGGGTTTTATGATTTAGATGTTTAGATTTGTGTTTTGGGCCATAGTATTATTGGTTATTGTTGTCTTGAGGTATTAGATGTTGTTGGTTGTTCGTTTCAGTGTTTCGGTTCGATTTTCAGTTGCCTTGGTTTGTTCTTGGCCGAAGTGGTACCGCACCCGCACCCTTGCAAGGACCGCACCCGCGGTCATTTATGTTGGATTTTGATGGTTTTACCGTGAGGACACCGCACCCGCGGCAGTGTAAGCACCGCACCCGCGGTGAGACCGCACCCGCGGTAATTGTAGCACCGCACCCGCGGTCATCGTGCATGGGAATTTTGTTGGAATGCCGTGAGCTTAGCGCACCCGCGGTGCTTGTGTGGCCGCACCCGCGGTGTAAGTATGGGCGAGATATTTAGTACCTTTTTGATTGAGTTGACTTCATTTCTACCTTATCTTCTCTTCATTTTCGAGATTTCCCCTCTAGTTCCAAGGGTTTTCTACCATTTCTTTCATTTCCTATCTTCAATCCAAGCTTCTTTTTGACGATTCGACTTGAGATCGACGTTCTCCTTGGTGCTAGGAAGCTTAGGTAAGTTTTTGGTGCGATTCTATCATGGTTTTTGGAGATGAGTTGTTATAGGGTGTTGTTATTGTTGGTTTAATGGGATATTTAACTTGTATTTTTGGATATAGAGTTGATTTTGGTGTTGTTTATGGATTATTGTTGTAGGTGGTGTACCAAGAGTATAGTTTGGAGGTGTTCTATTTGTTGTAAGTGGAATTTCATCCCTTGTGCTCACATGATGTTATATGTATTGTGTTTTAAAGATTTTAAAGTGATATTCCCTTCAATTGATTCATTGTTATGTATTGATTTCATTGATTATCTATTGGAGGCATTGTATGTCTCATTATTGTTAAAAAAGGAATACAAGAGAAAAGATAGAGATTGCGAAACGACGGCTTTAAAGAATATTTAGAGTTCAAATGTTTTATTGGATTGATTAATCATAGTCAGAGCATTGCATGCAATTAGATGATCATCGACCATATGCTTTTATCCCTCAGAGTTATCGGTTTATATCGATAGGGATATTAGCACCAGAGCAGAGATACTATTGATATCAATCCAACCAGAGAAAAGAGAATACCATCGTATTGCTATCTATTGCTATGTTATTGCTACAGTTATTGCTACAGTATTCATGTTTCAGAGTTGATGGTATTTATGATTTCAAAGTCATGTTTTACAGAGTATACTATGTATCATTGCTATGTAGAGTTCCACTTGCTGAGATTTATTCTCATTTCAGTTATTTCATGTGATGCAGATAAGAGTGACCGACCGGGACAGTGATCGTGGATGGGAGTCATATGCATACACCGTTGGAAGGAAGATTATTTTGCAAATATTCTGGGACATGATCATAAGAATGATTGTTTTGTATTTTGAATATCATTTGAATGATCATGTGATTATTTTGTAAACATCTTAATGAAATGTATTTTGAAGCTCCTTCCATATTTTAAAGAAAAATTTTATTTCCGCTGCGTATTTTTATTGTTACGGGATAGAGGTGCCACATTCTCTTTCCGATCAAGAATCCGTATCGGTCGCTTAATATAGCTCAAAGTCTGATCTAATTCGGCTTCATCAGGCTGAATGACATGAGAACTCTCTGGAATATATTTACGCAGCATCGATACATTAAATACGTCATGTATTCCAGACAAAGAAGGAGGAAGAGCAAGTCTGTAAGCTCGATCGCCAATCTTCTCAAGGATTTCATACGGACCGACGTATCTAGGAGACAATTTTCCACGTTTGCCAAATCTGACAATGCCTCTGAAAGGAGCGATCTTCAAGAATACTCTGCTCCCTGCTCAAATACTAACGGTCTGCGTCTGACATTGGCGTATTTGGCTTGCCTATCCTGGGCTGTCTTCATTCTCTTCTGAATGATCTTAACTTTCTCAGTCATCTCACGAATCATATCTGGCCCCAATTCTGGTACCTCAGAAATATCATCCCAGTACAACGGAGATCTGCACTTCTTGCCATACAAGGCTTCAAACAGTGTCATCTCTATGCTCGTCTGATAGCTGTTGTTGTACGAGAATTCACATAAAGGCAATGAATCCTGCCAACTAGTACCAAAGTCTAGTACTACAGCTCTCAGCATATCCTCTAAAGTCTGGATAGTCCGCTCTGACTGTCCGTCTGTCTGAGGATGATAAGCAGTACTCCGGTGTAAAGTCGTACCTAAAGCCTGCTGCAAACTGTGCCAAAAGTGAGAAGTGAATCGTGGATCACGATCTGATACTATAGACTTCGGCACACCATGCAATCTGACGACCTCTCTGACATACAACTCTGCCATCTGATCGTGTCGGTATGTCATCTTGTATGGAATAAAACAGGCAGATTTGGTCAGTCTGTCAATAATGACCCAAATCGAATTACAACCCCGGGAAGATCGAGGTAACTTCGTCACGAAATCCATGGAAATGTGGTCCCATTTCCATTCAGGAAGTGACAAACTTTGTAGTAAACCTCCGGGCTTCTTTCTTTCTGCCTTCACCTGTTGGCAATTCAAGCATTTAGACACAAATTCTGCGATATCGGTCTTCATCTGTTTCCACCAGAACTGTGTCTTCAAGTCGTTATACATCTTTCTGCCACCAGGATGGATACTAAACCGGCTACAATGTGCTTCTGACATGATCTGTCGTCTCAAATCTGAAACATCTGGCACTACTAGACGGTTATTCACAAACAAAACAAAATCTCTAACCTGATACTCAGAGATATGTCCAGCTCTGATCATATCAATCTATCTCTGAATACTCGGATCAGTTCTCTGCGCTTCTATGATCTTCATAATCAAATCTGGTTCAACCTGAATTGTCGCAAGTCGTAGTGGTCTACTATCTGTATCAAAAGTCAATTCAGACAAGCAACAATCTTCAACTAAATTCGATACACCTATCGTCGACAAGGATAGAGCACATACCTTCCGACTCAAGGCATCTGCTGCTGCATTCGACTTCCCTGGATAGTACTTGATCTCGCAATCAAAATCTTTCAACAGATCAAGCCATCTACGTTGCCTCATGTTTAACTCTGACTGAGAAAATAGGTATTTCAGACTCTTGTGATCAGAGTAGATCTCGAATTTCTCGCCATACAAATAATGACGCCAAATCTTCAACGCAAATACGATAGCAGCCAATTCAAGATCATGAATCGGGTATCGTGTCTCGTGTGGCTTCAGCTGTCTAGAGGCATATGCAATCACGTGTCCACGCTGCATAAGAATACACCCTAACCCTCTGTGAGATGCATCACAGTACACAACGAAATCACCTGTACCGGAAGGAATCATCAAAACAGGCGCACTAGTCAGCCACTTCTTCAGCTCAACAAAACTAGACTCACAGTCTTCAGACCACACAAACGGTGAATTCTTCTGTGTCAACTGGGTCATCGGTTTCGCTATACTGGAGAAATCTCTGATAAAACGGCGGTAGTACCCTGCTAGACCCATGAAACTGCGTATCTCAGGCACGGAAGTCGGTCTCGGCCAACTGATCACAGCTTCAACTTTACTCGGATCTACTGCAATACCGTCCCCAGATATGATATGCCCCAAAAACACAACTTGTCTCAACCAAAATTCGCACTTGGACCGTTTGGCATACAACTGCTCTTTTTTCAAAGTCCGCAATACAATTCTCAAATGCTCTGCATGCTCAATCAAATTCTTCGAATATACCAAAATGTCATCAATAAAAACTATCACAAACTCATCTAAATATTTCTAAAAGATACGGTTCATAAAACTCATAAAAACCGCTGGCGCATTCGTCAAACCAAAAGGCATAACAACAAACTCATAATGTCCGTACCTGGTTTGAAATGCTGTCTTCGGTATGTCCACATCTCTAACTCTGAGCTGATGATACCCTGATCTCAAATCAATCTTCGAGTAAACCGTGAAGCTGGTCAAATAAGTCATCGATGCGAGGCAAAGGATACTTGTTCTTTACTGTTGCCTTGTTCAACTGTCTGTAATCAATACATAACCGCATCGAACCATCTTTCTTTCGAACAAATAGCACCGGAGCACACCAGGATGATACACTTGGTCTGATGTATCCCTCTGACAGAAGGTCTTCTAACTGTGCTTTCAATTCTTTTAGCTCTATCGGTGCCATCCTATACGGAGCTCTCGAAATTGGAACAGAACCGGGCATAAGATCTATGCTGAAATCAACCTCTTGGGCTGGAGGTAACCCCGGTATCTCATCTGGAAATATATCTGCAAACTCACAAACTACGGGCAAATCTGCCAAAGTAGGGCTCGACTTCAGTAGATCTACTGAATAAATAAGGAACCCCTCTGCTCCTGCCTGTAATAATCTACTCATAGTCAGAGCAGATATTAAGGGAATCCGAGATCTGGAACCCTTACCGTAGAATTTCCACTCTTCTGTCAATTCAGGTCTGAATCTGACAATTTTGTGGAAACAATCTACAAAGGCCCTGTACTTGGTTAACATGTCTATACCAACTATACAATCAAAATTAGCTAAACCTAGTACTATACAATCTAGATCAATCTCATGCCCCTCAAACTGAAGCATACAATGTCTAACTGTAGTCACAGATATCAAACCACTTCCCAACGGAGATGTGATAGACACTACAGTAGATAATGAGTCTATAGGCAATGCATGTGTCAATGCAAAATGTTCAGATATGAATGTATGGGATGCACCTGTGTCTATCAACACATATGCAGGATAACCGCAAAGGAAACAGTTACCTGCAATGACATCATCTGGTGCCTCCTGCGCCTGCTCCTCTGTCAGCGCAAATACCCTAGCCTGCTGTCTGGGAGGTTGACTCACTGTCTGACTACCTCCAGGTCTCTGCTGGGTCTGTGTAGATGGTGGCTGGAAGGAGTGTATAGAGGATGCCTGTCTCTCCATCTGTGGCACTGGTGCTGATGACCCTGTACTCTGGAATCGTTGTGTACCTCTCTGGGGACAAACTCTGGCAAAGTGTCCTGGTTACCTACAGATGTTGCAGCGTCCCATAACTCCTTGACACTGCTCCGTGGCATGTCGCCCTCCGCATGAACTGTGACACCCTGACCCGTAACGGTAAAAATACAACGGAATTTAAAATTTTCTTTCAAATGGAAGGAGTTTCAAAATACATTTCATAAAAATGTTTACAAAATAAATACATGATCATTCAAATGATATACAAAATACAAAATAATCATTTCTATGATCATGTCCCAAAATGATAACAAAATAATCATCCTTCCAATCTTCGTATGCATATGACTCCCGGCCACAATCAATGTCCTGGTCCGTCGCTCTTAGCTGCATCACATGAAAATAACTGAAATGAGTATAAAAACTCAGCAAGTGGAACTCTACATAGCAATGATACATAGTATACTCTGTAAAACATGACTTTGAAATCATAAATACCATCAACTCTGAAACATGAATACTGTAGCAATAACTGTAGCAATAAGATAGCAATAAGATGGTATTTCTCTTTTCTCTGGTTGGATTGATATCAATAGTATCTCTGACTGTGGTACTCGTATCCGAAATCGATATAAACCGATAACTCTGAGGGATACAAGCCTATGGGCGTTGATCAACTAATTGCATGCAATGCTCTGACTATGATTAAATCAATCCAATAAAACATTTGAATTCTCAATAGCATTTAAACAATCACTTTGAAAACTATATCTTTTCTCTTGTATTCCCTTTTTAATAAATAAGACATACAATGCCTCCAATAGATAATCAATGAAATCAATACATAACAATGGATCAATTGAAGGGATTAACACTTTGAAACCTTTGAAATACAATACATATAACATCATGTGAGCGAAGGGATGAAATTCCACTTACAAACCAATAGAACACCTCCAAACTATACTCTTGGTACACCACCTACAACAATAATCCATAAATAACACCAATATCAACTCTATATCCAAAAATACAAGTCAAATAACCCATTGAACCATCAAAAACATCAACCTATAGCATCTCAATTCCAACACCATGATAGAACTCAACCAAAAACTTACCTTAGCTTCCTCTCACCACGTAGAAGCTCGATCTCAACTCGGAAATCCAAACAAATCCAAGAATCAAAGCTAGGAAATAAAATGAAATGAAGGAAACCCTTGTTTCTAGAGAGAAATCTCGAAAATGGAGGAAAGGAAAGGTGAAAAGTGAAGTCAACTCAACCAAAAAGCAACTTAAAGCTTCGCCCATACCTCAATAATACAAGACCGCGGGTGCGCTGCCACAAGCACCGTGGGTGCGCTATGCCTTCGGCCAACCAAATTAAAATCCATGCACGATGACCGCGGGTGCGGTGCTGCAAATACCGCTGGTGCGGTCTCACCGCGGGTGCGGTCCTTGCACTGCCGCGGGTGCGGTGATGCCACGACCAAACTCCCAAAATCCAATAAATGAGACCGCGGGTGCAGTCCCTACAACGAGTGCGGGTGCGGTACAGCTTCGGCCAAGAAGCAATCCAAAGCAACTAAAATCAATCCACAACGCTGAAACGACGCAACCAACAACATCTAATACAACAACCAAGCCACAAACAATAATACCAACTAAACCATAACCCATAACACAACTCAAATCATCTAAATCATAAAACCCAATAAACACATAAAACTTAAACCGTACCGTACACCGGGCTCGGCTATTAAAATCTTCCCTCCTTAGAGGAATTTCGTCCGCGAAATTGACGTCACTGCACGAACAACTCAGGATAATTCTCTCTCATCTCATCCTCGGGTTCCCACGTAGCCTCTTCGATCAAATGGTTCCTCCAAAGGACTTTAACGATGCCGATCTCTTTGTTCCTCAAAACTCTAACTGTGCGATCCAAAATCTGGACCGGAATCTCTTGGTACGTCAAATTCGGCGTCAAGTCCAATGGCTCGTGGTGAAGAACATGGGAAGGATTCGCAATATACTTCCTGAGCATCGATACATGAAACACATTATGAACTCTGTCAAGATCTGGCGGTAGGGCTAATCTGTAGGCTCTGTAACCAACTCTGTCCAATATCTCAAATGGACCAATAAACCTCGGACTCAACTTGCCCTTCTTGCCAAATCGCATCACACCCTTGAGAGGTGCAATCTTAAGGAACACGTGGTCGCCAACCTCAAACTGCAAAGGTCTACGACGAACATCTGCATAGCTCTTCTGCCTAGACTGAGCAGTCTTCATCCTCTCACGGATAACAGCAACCACATCGGCAGTCTGCTGGACCAACTCGGGACCCAACATCCTCCTCTCCCCAACCTCGTCCCAATACAAAGGAGATCTGCACTTCCTGCCATAAAGTGCCTCATACGGTGCCATCCCAATCGTCGCTTGGTAGCTATTGTTGTACGTGAACTCCACAAGAGGCAATTTGGAATCCCAACTACCAGAATAATCAATGGTACAAGCTCTGAGCATATCCTCTAGAATCTGAATGACTCTCTCTGATTGACCGTCGCTTTGAGGGTGATATGCTGTACTAAACGCTAACCGCGAACCCATAGCTCTGTGCAAACTCTTCCAAAACTCTGAGGTAAATCTAGGGTCACGATCAGACACAATCGACACAGGGACACCGTGAAGTCTAACAATCTCTGCTACATACTCCTCGGCATACTGACTCATAGAGTACGTCGTCTTGACAGGAAGAAAGTGCGCTGACTTGGTCAATCGATGAACGATAACCCAAATGGAGTTAAAACCTTTCTGCGTCCTAGGAAGACCAGTCACGAAATCCATCGTAATATGCTCCCACTTCCACTGAGGAATCGGCAATGACAACAATGTCCCAGCAGGTCTCTGATGCTCAATCTTCACCTCATGACAAGTTAGGCACTGAGAAATGAACAAAGCAATATCTTTCTTCATACCTGGCCACCAGTAAAGTCGACGAAGATCCTGATACATCTTCGTACTGCCTGGATGAATCGAATATGGCGCGGTATGAGCCTCTGCCGAAACATCCCGCCGAATATCATCGCCAATAGGAACACAAATACGGCCTCTGAAGGACACCAAACCATCACCATTCAAACCAAACTCTGAGTTCCCTCTAACCTCTGCTCTAGCTCTCAACTCTGTCAACTGAACATCAGTCGACTGCTCTCTACGGATCCTGTACGTCAATGTAGCCCGAATGACCAGCGCTGAAAGGCGAGCAATGGTTCCCGGAACTACCAAAGAAATATCCTCTCGCTGCAAGTCCGTCAACAACGGCCTCTGAATCAAAGAACTCAAAGAAGAACTCGACTTACGGCTCAAAGCATCAGCCACAACATTCGCTTTCCCTGGGTGGTAACTGATCGTCACATCATAATCCTTGACAAGCTCTAACCACCTCCTCTGTCGCATGTTGAGCTCTTTCTGAAGAGAACAAATACTTCAAACTCTTGTGGTCCGTGAAAATCTCACACTTTTCGCCATACAAGTAATGTCTCCAAATCTTCAGGGCGAAAACCACAGCTGCTAGCTCCAAATCATGCGTCGGATATTTCTTCTCATAGTCTTTCAACTGGTGAGAAGCATAGGCAATAACCTTACCTCGCTGCATCAGCACTGCACCAAGGCCTCTCTTCGACGCATCGGTATAGACCACAAAATCCTCTGAACCACTAGGCAAAGAAAGAACAGGAGCTGACGTCAACCTGTCCTTCAACTCTTGAAATGCACTCTGGCAATCAATGGACCACTCGAACTACAAAGTCTTCCTCGTCAGATTGGACAATGGCAGGGCAATCTTGGAGAAATCTGAAATGAAACGACGATAGTAACCCGCCAAACCAAGGAAACTGCGTACCTCTGATACAGTAGTAGGAATAGGCCAATTCTGAATCGCCTCTATCTTCAATGGATCAACTGAAATGCCATCCTTTGAAACGACATGGCCTAGGAAAGAAATTTGATCCAGCCAAAACTCACACTTCTTCAACTTGGCGAACAACCTCTTCTCCCTCAACAACTGAAGAACAACTCTGAGATGCTCTGCATGAAGCTCTCTGGTCTTGGAATAGATCAAGATGTCATCGATAAAGACAATGACGAAGCTATCCAGATAAGGCTTGAATACACGGTTCATCAAATCCATGAAGACTGAAGGGGCATTGGTCAAACCAAAAGACATAACCATAAACTCATAATGATCGTACCTGGTCCGGAACGCTGTCTTAGGGATATCAGACTCCCTAACCTTCAACTGATAGTAACCAGACCGAAGATCAATCTTCGAGAATACAGTAGCACCATGGAGCTGATCGAACAAATCATCTATCCGTGGTAACGGATACTTATTCTTGACAGTCACTTTGTTAAGCTCCCTGTAGTCGATACACAGTCGCAAAGAACCATCCTTCTTCTTGACAAACAGAACCGGAGCTCCCCAAGGCGAAGAACTCGGACGAATAAAACCCTTGTCTAATAGATCCTGCAACTGCGACTTCAACTCATTCATCTCGGTAGGGGCCATCCTGTACGGAGCCTTAGAAATAGGAACCGTACCTGGAGCTAAATCGATCGAAAACTCAACATCTCTATCCGGCGGCAAACCCGGAACATCATCCTCAAACACATCAGCAAACTCCCTCACAATATTAATATCATCTATATTCAACTTAATCAGTCTATCCACATCCACAATAGAAGCCAGAAACACATCACAACCTCTACACATCAACTTCTCAGCCTCAAGACAAGAAATAAAAGGAAGGACCAGCGAAGTACCTGTGCTGGCGAGAACTCCTCCCCGGCCATCATCTGCAAAAGTCACCGTCTTAGCGACACAATCGATAACTGCACGGTAAGTCGAAAGCCAATCCATGCCAAGAATAACATCAAAGGCAACCATAGGGATAACAATCAAATCAGCGAAGATAGCTCGCTCCTCAATACGAACATGGCACGCAAACACAATCGATGTCGGGCACAACACGTCCCCCGAAGGCAAAACAACACTAAGCTGGAGGGGAAGAACAGAAGGAACTATACCCAAAGATCTCAAAAACAATTCAGACATAAAAGAATGAGTAGCACCAGTATCTAACAATGTCGTAGCTACTCTGCCTGAAATCAAAATAGTACTAGAGATCAATGAAGAATCATGATTAATACCTTCCTTAGACATCGTAAAGATACGACCCTGCACCTTCCCTTGGCTAGCTCCTCGAGGACAATCTCTGGCAACGTGGCCTGCCTTGCCACAACGATAGCAAGAATGAGTGCCAAATCTGCACTCTCCTCGATGATGCTTACCACACTTAGGACACAGTGGCTTCTCGGGATCAACTGGAACTGGCGACGTCTAAGACTCGACTGTTAGAGTAGGTGCACGTCGAGCCAAGTGTTGGTCGACTGTTCACGATGAAACTCTTTGTATAAACGATCTTTATTTTAATAATATTTGAATTTATTAATTTGGCGCATCTTTATCTTTATACCCATGCTAGCTGCATAGATAAAGCCCTTGAATATACAAATAGTAGAAAGAATATGAGATGCTCATATGATGAGTATCATGAAACTCATATTTGTAATACTGTATATTCTAAACCGTTCCTAGTCAATTCAGCCGCCACTAAGAAGGATAAAGGCCGCTCGAGTTAGAGACTAGTATCTGCGATGTGAGTACCATGTTTCATTGGTAGGGGACATTGTGATGTCCGAGCATGCAGATAGGTGCTCCTGGTAGAGTGCACTGAACAACCCTCCATAAAAGGACTTTCCAAGTGGTTCTCACTTATCGAGTGGAAAAGTCCTGGTTTATGGTTGTACACCATTAGTCCTTATGACCCGGGACAACATTGAGACTCTATGTGCTAGCGTTTCACTTTGACTTGTTTACCGACTCTTATGGGGTCATTAGGTGGCAAGATTGGGTGTTACGGCGAAACATATAGGAGTCGATGCATTGTAGTCGGGGATTCACCGCTTACCTATGGGTATGGATATCCTATGTGTTTTTCATGTATGTGTGGGTTGAAATCTCTGATCAGAGTATGGTGGTAATTATGAAAGGGGTTTCATAGATTACACCATCGATGCAACCACGACATGACACATAGTATCGATTCATTGACAACTCTCGATAGACCAATAGTTGTCGAATCGGTCGGGATATATGAGTTGAAGGGACCGTACTGTACGCTAACCATAATTGAATGGTTCTTGCAGGCACTATCATGTGATACCTAGGGAATCACGTAAGCGATGCTGCTAGGCGTTTAACGTGATTGGTTGGGTACTATCAGACTTGAGTTCTGACGTTCTTGCTATCAAGGAGTTGATAAGTAAGAATGGAGCAATTGGGGTATGCTCGTATAAGGACATGTTTAGTCCGAATCACATAGAGATGTGAACCCACGGCTAGTTGTATCAATGAACCATTGAGGGCCACACAAGTACTTGCTTAGTAAATCCCGAAGAGAAGTAAAATAGTTCAATGTGTTGAACGGCTTATAAATGTGTTTATAAGCGTAAAGAAAATTAGAAGTATGACTTCTATGAGAGAAATATAAATTTTAATTTATGGAAGTGTTCCTAAGATTAAAATTTGGCCAAGTAAATAATGTAGTTGAAAATTGTGATTTTCATAAACATTATTGGGGACTAAATTAAATTAATTCAAGTGTTGAATTAATTAAACACTAGTGGACCTAGTAGAGTCCAAATAATTAAATATAATTCAAGTGTTGAATTAATATTATTGAGTCTAGTAGAGCTCAATTAAAATAATTATTTAACTAGTGGGACTTGAATAAATTCAAGTAGTATTTAATTAATCTCAAATGTGTTTGAGATAATTAAAATTTAGTCTATGGTTTTTAATGTGTTAAAAACTATATTATATGCATGTCATTCTAGGGTTTGCATGCTTTGGGGAGGTGAAGGGTTGGAGACTAGGCATGCAACTTTTTGTTGCTTTTGAGAGTTGCTTTTCTCACAACCTAGACTCAACTTCACTCCTCATTCTACACCTCCCTTTGGCCGAAATCTTGAAGCTTTTCTCTCCCAAAATTTCTTCTTGTTTTGTTCTTCAATTTGTTGAGAACAAAATTTCTCTTTGAAAAATCCTTTTGATTTTCTAGTGCAAATCAAGAGGGGATTTACATAGCTAAGTGGTGGGCCTAATTCTTGAAGGAGAAAAGGGTGTGCTTGTAGATTTGTCTACCAAAGAAGAGCTAAAGTATTCATACTTTAGTTGGAGCCATTTCATCAACTCTAAGGGGTTGATAGGTAAATCACTAAAACATCCTATGCATGTTTTTGTTATTTTTGTAAATATTGCACAAATAATCAAGGTGGCCGAAATTTCATGTCATTTTTGAAAATTTATGCTTCCGTTGCGTTTCCGGCCACCGTAACCGGTCCGCTTTCAAGTGGTATCCGAGCTTAGGTTACGGTTTTTGTGCTATATTTACGTAATATTGTATTGAGATCGATTTCTAACCGCTTGAGAATTTTTTGTGCAAGATTTTCATAGGGCCGAAATTTCTATTTCAAAAACAAAAAAAAAAAAAAAAATTTTCGGGGCAGCAACAGGCTGCCCGAGCTGCCCGGAAATTTCGGGCAGCAAAGGGCAGCCCGAGGGGGCTGCCCGAAAATGCAGTTTTTTAAAAAAAAAAAAAAAAAAAATTTTTGTTGCCGGAATCCGGCGACGGAGCTCCGGCGACGGCGATGACGGCTAGGGTTTCCGAAAGTATTTTGGACAATCTTAGTGTCATGGGCCTTGAGTTGTTGGGCCATTAGATGGTCAACATAATTTTGTGAAATTTAAATGGGCCAAACTATTTTTGTTGAAAAATGAGTTTTGGGCCCTTAAGTTTAAATTTACAATTGTTGCACATATTTTCTCATAAAATAAATAATTGAAGTAGGACTTTAATTATTTATAGTAAATTGTGATTTATAAGAAATTCGATTATAAATAAATTAATTTGAAAGTAGACAAAGGTGTTTGTATACTTTGTTAATTTAATTTATAATTGTGGCGGTTAGTGATTGGATCAAGATATATAATATTGGATCAATTAATTATAGTGATAATTAATTGATGGTGTATGATATATGATATTGTGCATGAAGGATGATCAAAAGCCCAAGCCCAATTTGCTAGGTGTATGCTAGGATATTTGTGTCGTATGATTGTAAATATTAGAATAGGGGAAGATCAAGATTGGAAGATGGTGGCCTTGGTGATTATGAAGATCGAAGACATGTAATATTGGATGCTAATGTAATAGTATAGTTGCATTGCATCCCGTGCATTTACCCTAGGATTGGACCTAGGCCCGTGTTTAGCTCACACGGGCCATTAGTGTTGGGGCAATTGATCATCCTTGTACTGTTTTCTATTTATAATATATGCATGATATGTTATAAATAATGAGTATGTGCGTTATTATTATTATAATAACAAAGTTGCATGAATCCGGCAAACATACGATCAAACATGGCGAGCTTTTAAAATAAAATTAATGATGAGACCTTTCAAAATTAAAAAACCCTCATTTTGAATTAGATTCAAAATTAATATCAAGTCCGAAAAGGGGAATTATAAATTTGTTTATAATTTCTTTGTCTTCCATCGACAATGGGTGCATGATGAACGCTACCCGTACTCGGGACTCGGCTCAGATAATTGAGGGGGCCCTGGGTGCCGGAAAGCTGTGACATCCATTGACATAGTGATGTGAACTACGTGGAACTCCCATGACTTCGGCTCAGATAATTGAGGGAACTCATGGCGACCGTCCATTAAGGTTCAACATCGATGGGTAAGGCTTGACACGTAAAGATGAACGACGTCTATAATGGGTCCTAATCAAACGTGAGACAAAAGTTTACGTTAAGGGTTGCATTGTGATGCAATTGGGAAACTACCTTTTAGGAATTGTGATTGGCTGTATAAACGGGATCATAATTCGCTAATTGGACCTTACGTACCTACTGAGGAAAGGAGTTTCCCGTTTTCACTAGAGGGTAGTGAAAGATGTCAAAACAGTGGGAGTAATTATTTATAAAGTAAAAGTCCAAACTTTATATCTTATGAAATATTTTGAAATAGTCATTAACATTTATCTGTTTTACTTTTCAGTACAAATCTTTGACATGTCATCAATTCGCAACCCGTTTTCCGTCATTCTCGAAAAACACATTCTAACCGGACCAAACTATATCACTTGGCTAAGAAATTTAAAGATCGTCCTAAACTCGGAGAGAATCGCATATACACTGACTGAGGCGCCCCCTGCTGAGGCTCCTAAGGGCTGCACTCCTGAGGAATTGTAGACCCACAAGGAATGGTGTGACCATGACTTGAAGGCCAAGTGTTATATGCAGGCTTCGATGAACGATGAGCTGCAAAGGCGATTCGAGGATGCTAAGAATGCTGCTGACATTCATATGCACCTCAAGGAGCTCTTCGGTGAGCAGACTCGGCCTTTGAGGCATGCCACAGTAAAGGAGCTCATCACTTTACGCATGCGAGATGGGACTTCGGTCCATGAGCATGGCCTAAAGTTGATTGGGCTCGTGGACAAGCTCGTAGGCATGGATTTGGTGTTGCCTTCGGAGTTGACCACTAGCTCTTTCGATCCTTTCGTTGTGAACTTCAATATGAACAAGCTCGAGCCCAGCCTTGAAGAGTTGGTGAACATGCTTGTGACCTTTGAGTCCACAATCAAAAAGGAGAAGCAGGTTCTTTATGTGGGCTCTTCATCTGGCACGAAGACCGGTCCACCTGGGAAGGGAAAGAAGCGTTCTTTCCAGCGTACCAAGAAGAGCGAGCCCTTGAAGAGGCAGACTTCGAGTCCCGTTGTGGCAGCCGCGCCAGTGAAGGCTGAAAAGACTGTTGACATCTGTCACCACTGCAAGAAGCCTGGACATTGGAGGCGTAACTGCAGGGAATATCTTGCGCAGAAGGGTTCTGGCAAAGGTATGTTCTTTATTGAAGTAAATATCTCGATTAACTCTACTTCTTGGGTATTGGATACCGGCTGTGGCTCACATCTCTGTAATGATTTGCAGGCGATGGGAAGAAGTAGGAGGCTCCGAGAGGGTGAGACCTTCTTGAAGATGGGCAATGGAGCAAGAGTTGCTGACAAAGCCGTAGGAGATGTTTGTTTAATTTTGAACAATGATTTTAAGCTTATTTTGAGAGATGTTTTATTTGTACCAGACTTGATTAAAAACATTATTTCCATTCCTATGCTTGATATCGATGGATTTTCTTGTTTATTTGGCAAAGGTGTTTGCAATATTTACAAGAATGAATGTTTAGTTGGTACCGGTGAACTTGAAAACAATCTCTACACCTTAAAATTAAAAGATATTCCACTTAACAATGTCCAAACGATAACAACAACAAATAAGCGCAAACAAGATACTCTTAATGCGGCACAATTATGGCATGCTCGATTAGGTCATATTTCCTCAAGAAGGATGAACAAGCTAGTGGGAGTTGGCATGTTTGATATGTCTGATATTAATGCTCTCACGACTTGTGAATCCTGTCTGAAAGGAAAGATTACCAAAATTCCCTTTAAGGGCCATGCGGAGCGAGCCAAAGGGTTATTGGATTTGATCCATACCGATGTGTGCGGTCCGCTTAGCATCACCACTAAGCATGGACATGCCTACTTCATCACCTTTACCGATGACTATTCGAGGTATGGGTATGTGTATTTGATGAAATACAAGTCTGAAGCCTTTGAACGGTTCAAAGAATTCAGAAGTGAAGTAGAGAAACAATTGGGACGAAGCATCAAGACACTTCGATCGGATCGAGGTGGCGAGTACTTGAGTGGCGAGTTCCAAGAGTATCTAAGGGAGAATGGGATTCTCTCGCAGTGGACTCCGCCCGCTACACCGCAGTTGAATGGTGTATCGGAGCGTCGTAACCGGACCTTGATGGACATGGTTCGGTCTATGATGGGGTTCACGGAGTTGCCGCCATCCTTTTGGGGATATGCGCTTGAGACAGCGGCACTGTTGTTGAACCATGTCCATACAAAAGCAGTTGATAAGACACCATATGAGATATGGATGGGTAAGCCACCCAAATATTCTTATTTTAGAATATGGGGGTGCCCTGCTTATGTGAAGCAGGTAGTGGGAGATAAATTGGATAGTCGATCCATTTTATGCTACTTTGTGGGATATCCAAGGAATTCAGCTGGATATTATTTCTATCATCCTCAAGAAACAAAAGTGTTTGTTTCTAGGAACGCAACCTTTTTGGAAAAAGAATTTCTATTGGATAGAAAAGGCGAGATGATAGAACTCGAAGAGGTTCGAGAGACACCCACAGTTGTAGAACCCACACCCGAGAAGCCAAGTGAGGAGATACAAGCTCCTAGAAGATCCGAGAGAGTCTCGAGACCACCTATGAGGTATGGTCTGCTTCTTGAAGAGGGCCATGATGAGCCTAATCTTGGATGTGATCCAAGGACCTTCAAGGAAGCGTTATCTGATGCCGATTCATCCAAATGGCTTGAAGCAATGGAATCTGAGATGAATTCCATGCATTCGAACCAAGTGTGGAATCTCGTGGATCCACCTGAGGGAATTGTTCCCATAGGGTGTAAATGGATTTACAAGAGGAAACTTGGGGCGGATGGGAAGGTATTGACCTTCAAGGCGCGACTGGTTGCAAAAGGATCTACTCAAAGGCAAGGTGTTGACTATGAGGAAACCTTTTCTCCAGTTGCGATGTTCAAGTCCATTAGGATTTTGCTAGCCATAGCTGCATGGTATGACTATGAGATATGGCAGATGGATGTCAAGACTGCCTTCCTTAATGGGGATATTAAGGAAGAGATTTACATGTCTCAACCTGAAGGGTTTACATCCATCGGAAGTGAGCATATGGTATGCAAACTTCAAAGATCTATTTATGGTCTTAAGCAGGCATCTAGGAGCTGGAACCTCAGATTCGATAGTACGATCAAAGAGTTTGGTTTTACTAAGAATCCTGAGGAACCCTGTGTGTATAAGAAGGTCAGTGGGAGTGCTGTGACATTCCTTGTTCTTTATGTTGATGACATTCTACTCATTGGGAATGATGTAGGAATGTTGCAATCAACAAAGATATGGTTAGCAAGTAAGTTCTCAATGCAGGACTTGGGTGAAGCATCTTTTGTATTGGGAATACAGATCTATAGAGATAGATCAAAAATATTGCTTGGTCTCACCCAGTCCACATACATTGATACCATCGTGAAGCGGTTCTCGATGGACGAGTCCAAGAAAGGACATCTACCAATGTGTCATGGCGTGTCCCTATCCAAGTCTATGTCTCCCAAGACTGATGCAGAGATAGCGGCGATGACACGAATTCCGTATGCTTCGGCTATTGGTAGTATCATGTATGGGATGATATCTACACGTCCTGACGTGGCTTTTGCACTAAGTGTAGTGAGTAGATATCAATCCAACCCTGGTCTTCCACACTGGAAAGCTGTGAAAGACATCCTCAAGTATTTGAGAAGGACCAATAAGTTGTTCTTGGTCTATGGGGGTGGAGAACTAAAATTGGAAGGCTATACCGACTCTAGCTTCCAAAGCGATGTTGATGACTCGAAGTCAACCTCCGGATTCATATTCATGCTCAATGGTGGTGCTGTCTCTTGGAAGAGTTCCAAGCAAGACAGTACTGCGGATTCCACCACTGAGGCAGAATACATTGCTGCATCGGCTGCAGCAAAGGAGGCCGTTTGGATTAGGAATTTCGTCCAAGAGTTGGGCGTCATTCCAAATGGAGTTGCTCCTATCCCGGTGATGTGTGACAACACGGGAGCCATAGCTCAGGCGAAGGAGCCAAGGTCTCATCAGAAGTCCAAACACGTACTGAGAAAGTACCACATCCTCAGAGAGATCGTGGAAAGAGGAGATGTCACGATTGACAAAGTCGGCTCCGCAGATAATGTTGTTGATCCACTAACTAAGCCTTTACCAGGACCATCATTCGAGAAGCATCGCGAATCAATGGGTCTAAAGAGTATAGGTAGTTGGCTCTAGTGCAAGTGGGAGATTGTTAGAGTAGGTGCACGTCGAGCCAAGTGTTGGCCGACTGTTCACGATGAAACTCTTTGTATAAACGATCTTTATTTTAATAATATTTGAATTTATTAATTTGGCGCATCTTTATCTTTATACCCATGCTAGCTGCATAGATAAAGCCCTTGAATATACAAATAGTAGAAAGAATATGAGATGCTCATATGATGAGTATCATGAAACTCATATTTGTAATACTGTATATTCTAAACCATTCCTAGTCGATTCAGCCGCCACTAAGAAGGATAAAGGCCGCTCGAGTTAGAGACTAGTATCTGCGATGTGAGTACCATGTTTCATTGGTAGGGAACAATGTGATGTCCGAGCATGCAGATAGGTGCTCCTGGTAGAGTGCACTGAACAACCCTCCATAAAAGGACTTTCCAAGTGGTTCTCACTTATCGAGTGGAAAAGTCCTGGTTTATGGTTGTACACCATTAATCCTTATGACCCGGGACAACATTGAGACTCTATGTGCTAGCGTTTCACTTTGACTTGTTTACCGACTCTTATGGGGTCATTAGGTGGCAAGATTGGGTGTTACGGCGAAACATATAGGAGTCGATGCATTGTAGTCGGGGATTCACCGCTTACCTACGGGTATGGATATCCTATGTGTTTTTCATGTATGTGTGGGTTGAAATCTCTGATCAGAGTATGGTGGTAATTATGAAAGGGGTTTCATAGATTACACCATCGATGCAACCACGACATGACACATAGTATCGATTCATTGACAACTCTCGATAGACCAATATTTGTCGAATCGGTCGGGATATATGAGTTGAAGGGACCGTACTGTACGCTAACCATAATTGAATGGTTCTTGCAGGCACTATCATGTGATACCTAGGGAATCACGTAAGCGATGCTGCTAGGCGTTTAACGTGATTGGTTGGGTACTATCAGACTTGAGTTCTGACGTTCTTGCTATCAAGGAGTTGATAAGTAAGAATGGAGCAATTGGGATATGCTCGTATAAGGACATGTTTAGTCCGAATCACATAGAGATGTGAACCCACGGCTAGTTGTATCAATGAACCATTGAGGGCCACACAAGTACTTGCTTAGTAAATCCCGAAGAGAAGTAAAATAGTTCAATGTGTTGAACGGCTTATAAATGTGTTTATAAGCGTAAAGAAAATTAGAAGTATGACTTCTATGAGAGAAATATAAATTTTAATTTATGGAAGTGTTCCTAAGATTAAAATTTGGCCAAGTAAATAATGTAGTTGAAAATTGTGATTTTCATAAACATTATTGGGGACTAAATTAAATTAATTCAAGTGTTGAATTAATTAAACACTAGTGGACCTAGTAGAGTCCAAATAATTAAATATAATTCAAGTGTTGAATTAATATTATTGAGTCTAGTAGAGCTCAATTAAAATAATTATTTAACTAGTGGGACTTGAATAAATTCAAGTAGTATTTAATTAATCTCAAATGTGTTTGAGATAATTAAAATTTAGTCTGTGGTTTTTAATGTGTTAAAAAACTATATTATATGCATGTCATTCTAGGGTTTGCATGCTTTGGGGAGGTGAAGGGTTGGAGACTAGGCATGCAACTTTTTGTTGCTTTTGAGAGTTGCTTTTCTCACAACCTAGACTCAACTTCACTCCTCATTCTACACCTCCCTTTGGCCGAAATCTTGAAGCTTTTCTCTCCCAAAATTTCTTCTTGTTTTGTTCTTCAATTTGTTGAGAACAAAATTTCTCTTTGAAAAATCCTTTTGATTTTCTAGTGCAAATCAAGAGGGGATTTACATAGCTAAGTGGTGGGCCTAATTCTTGAAGGAGAAAAGGGTGTGCTTGTAGATTTGTCTACCAAAGAAGAGCTAAAGTATTCATACTTCAGTTGGAGCCATTTCATCAACTCTAAGGGGTTGATAGGTAAATCACTAAAACATCCTATGCATGTTTTTGTTATTTTTGTAAATATTGCACAAATAATCAAGGTGGCCGAAATTTCATGTCATTTTTGAAAATTTATGCTTCCGTTGCGTTTCCGGCCACCGTAACCGGTCCGCTTTCAAGTGGTATCCGAGCTTAGGTTACGGTTTTTGTGCTATATTTACGTAATATTGTATTGAGATCGATTTCTAACCGCTTGAGAATTTTTTGTGCAAGATTTTCATAGGGCCGAAATTTCTATTTCAAAAACAAAAAAAAAAATAAAAAATTTTCGGGGCAGCAACAGGCTGCCCGAGCTGCCCGGAAATTTCGGGCAGCAAAGGGCAGCCCGAGGGGGCTGCCCGAAAATGCAGTTTTTTAAAAATAAAAAAAAAAAAAATTTTTTTGTTGCCGGAATCCGGCGACGGAGCTCCGGCGACGGCGATGACGGCTAGGGTTTCCGAAAGTATTTTGGACAATCTTAGTGTCATGGGCCTTGAGTTGTTGGGCCATTAGATGGTCAACATAATTTTGTGAAATTTAAATGGGCCAAACTATTTTTGTTGAAAAATGAGTTTTGGGCCCTTAAGTTTAAATTTACAATTGTTGCACATATTTTCTCATAAAATAAATAATTGAAGTAGGACTTTAATTATTTATAGTAAATTGTGATTTATAAGAAATTCGATTATAAATAAATTAATTTGAAAGTAGACAAAGGTGTTTGTATACTTTGTTAATTTAATTTATAATTGTGGCGGTTAGTGATTGGATCAAGATATATAATATTGGATCAATTAATTATAGTGATAATTAATTGATGGTGTATGATATATGATATTGTGCATGAAGGATGATCAAAAGCCCAAGCCCAATTTGCTAGGTGTATGCTAGGATATTTGTGTCGTATGATTGTAAATATTAGAATAGGGGAAGATCAAGATTGGAAGATGGTGGCCTTGGTGATTATGAAGATCGAAGACATGTAATATTGGATGCTAATGTAATAGTATAGTTGCATTGCATCCCGTGCATTTACCCTAGGATTGGACCTAGGCCCGTGTTTAGCTCACACGGGCCATTAGTGTTGGGGCAATTGATCATCCTTGTACTGTTTTCTATTTATAATATATGCATGATATGTTATAAATAATGAGTATGTGCGTTATTATTATTATAATAACAAAGTTGCATGAATCCGGCAAACATACGATCAAACATGGCGAGCTTTTAAAATAAAATTAATGATGAGACCTTTCAAAATTAAAAAACCCTCATTTTGAATTAGATTCAAAATTAATATCAAGTCCGAAAAGGGGAATTATAAATTTGTTTATAATTTCTTTGTCTTCCATCGACAATGGGTGCATGATGAACGCTACCCGTACTCGGGACTCGGCTCAGATAATTGAGGGGGCCCTGGGTGCCGGAAAGCTGTGACATCCATTGACATAGTGATGTGAACTACGTGGAACTCCCATGACTTCGGCTCAGATAATTGAGGGAACTCATGGCGACCGTCCATTAAGGTTCAACATCGATGGGTAAGGCTTGACACGTAAAGATGAACGACGTCTATAATGGGTCCTAATCAAACGTGAGACAAAAGTTTACGTTAAGGGTTGCATTGTGATGCAATTGGGAAACTACCTTTTAGGAATTGTGATTGGCTGTATAAACGGGATCATAATTCGCTAATTGGACCTTACGTACCTACTGAGGAAAGGAGTTTCCCGTTTTCACTAGAGGGTAGTGAAAGATGTCAAAACAGTGGGAGTAATTATTTATAAAGTAAAAGTCCAAACTTTATATCTTATGAAATATTTTGAAATAGTCATTAACATTTATCTGTTTTACTTTTCAGTACAAATCTTTGACATGTCATCAATTCGCAACCCGTTTTCCGTCATTCTCGAAAAACACATTCTAACCGGACCAAACTATATCACTTGGCTAAGAAATTTAAAGATCGTCCTAAACTCGGAGAGAATCGCATATACACTGACTGAGGCGCCCCCTGCTGAGGCTCCTAAGGGATGCACTCCTCAGGAATTGTAGACCCACAAGGAATGGTGTGACCATGACTTGAAGGCCAAGTGTTATATGCAGGCTTCGATGAACGATGAGCTGCAAAGGCGATTCGAGGATGCTAAGAATGCTGCTGACATTCATATGCACCTCAAGGAGCTCTTCGGTGAGCAGACTCGGCCTTTGAGGCATGCCACAGTAAAGGAGCTCATCACTTTACGCATGCGAGATGGGACTTCGGTCCATGAGCATGGCCTAAAGTTGATTGGGCTCGTGGACAAGCTCGTAGGCATGGATTTGGTGTTGCCTTCGGAGTTGACCACTGATGTGTTACTGCTGTCGCTGCCTAGCTCTTTCGATCCTTTCGTTGTGAACTTCAATATGAACAAGCTCGAGCCCAGCCTTGAAGAGTTGGTGAACATGCTTGTGACCTTTGAGTCCACAATCAAAAAGGAGAAGCAGGTTCTTTATGTGGGCTCTTCATCTGGCACGAAGACCGGTCCACCTGGGAAGGGAAAGAAGCGTTCTTTCCAGCGTACCAAGAAGAGCGAGCCCTTGAAGAGGCAGACTTCGAGTCCCGTTGTGGCAGCCGCGCCAGTGAAGGCTGAAAAGACTGTTGACATCTGTCACCACAGCAAGAAGCCTGGACATTGGAGGCGTAACTGCAGGGAATATCTTGCGCAGAAGGGTTCTGGCAAAGGTATGTTCTTTATTGAAGTAAATATCTCGATTAACTCTACTTCTTGGGTATTGGATACCGGCTGTGGCTCACATCTCTGTAATGATTTGCAGGCGATGGGAAGAAGTAGGAGGCTCCGAGAGGGTGAGAACTGCACAACTGATCCTGTCTTTGTCCTCGTACTGGAGATGATCGAAGATAGCTTCAAGCGCCTTGACCCACTCAACAGCCACTAACGGATCAGTGCTACCTGCGAATTCCGGTGGATCCATCCTCTTGAAAGCAGAAAAGACGGCATCAGTGCCAACTGCCTGAGCTACTGGAACTCTACCTTGGCCTCTACCCTGTCCTGTTCCTTGCAATCGAAGCAGCTGCTGAATCTTCTCACTATGAACTTTAGCCTGCTCCTTAAGCAACTTGCCGAACTCATCGACAACTCTAGAGGAAGAACTATCCTCACCCTCTACGGATTTCCTCTTAGGTGGCATACTCTACAATGTTGTGACACCCTGACCCGATACAATTAAAATACAGCGGAATTTAAAATTTTCTTTCAAACATGGAAGGAGTTTCAAAATACATTTTATAAAAGTGTTTACAAAATAACAACATGATCATTCCAATGACATAACAAAATACAAAATATCATTAGTGTGATCATGTTACAAAATGGTACAAAATAATCATCCTTCCAATCTTCGTATGCATATGACCCCCATCCACAGTCAACGTCCCGGTCCGTCGCTCTTATCTGCATCACATGAAAATAACTGAAATGAGAATAAATCTCAGCAAGTGGAACTCTTACATAGCAATGATACATAGTATACACTGTAAAACATGGCTTTTAAATCATAAATACCATCGACTCTGAATCATGAATAACGTAGCAATAACTGTAGCAATAGCAATGGCAATAGATAGCAAAACGATGGTATTTCTCTTTTCTATGGTTGGATTGATATCAATAGTATCTGTGACTATGGTTGCCAATATCCCATCGATATAAATCGATAACTGTGAGGGGATAAAAGCCTATGGTCGATGATCATCTAATTGCATGCAATGCTATGGCTATGATTAATCAATCCAATAAAACATTTGAATTCTTAATAGCATTTAAGGCCGTCGTTTCGCAATCTCATAATATCTCTTGTATTCCCTTTTTAACAATAGTGAGACATCAATGCCTCCAATAGATAATTAATGAAATCAATACATAACAATGGATCAATGGAAGGGAATAACACTTTGAAACCTTTAAAACACAATACATATAATATCATGTGAGCACAAGGGAGGAAATTCCACTTACAAACCAATAGAACACCTCCAACTATACTCTTGGTACACCACCTACAACAATAATCCATAAATAACACCAATATCAAGACTAAATCCAAGAGTCCATGCTAAATAATCCATAGAACCATCAAAACATCAAATCCAAAATAACCCTTAACTCGAAACCTCAATAGAATCGCACCAAAAACTTACCTAAGCTTCCTTATACCACGGAGAACGATGATCTCAAGTCGGAAATCCAAATAACTCCAAGAATCAAAGGTAGGAAGCTAAAGAAATGGATGAAAACCCTTGCCAAAAGAGAGAAAATCGGAAATGGAGGAAAGAAGATAAGGTAGGTATGGCCAACAACTCCCAAAAAGTCACTTAAAAACTCGCCCATACTTACACCGCGGGTGCGGTCACACAAGCACCGCGGGTGCGCTAAGCTCACGGCAACCAAAATAAATCCCATGCACGAACACCGCGGGTGCGGTGCTACAATTACCGCGGGTGCGGTCTCACCGCGGGTGCGGTCCTTGCACTGCCGCGGGTGCGGTGATGCCACGGCCCTCCAAAACCAAAATCATGAATAGTACACCGCGGGGGCACTCATCTAAGAGCGCGGGTGCACTCTACTCACGGCAATGAACAGTAACAAAACAACTAAAAATCGATTCGAAACGCTGAAACGAACAATCAACACCAACTAACACCTCAAATAAATAATAACCAATAATACTATAGCCCAAAACACAACTATAATCATCTAATCACATAACCCAATTAACATAATAAAGCTTAAACCGTACCGTACACCGGGCTCGGCTATTACAATCTCCCCTCCTTAGAGGAATTTCGTCCTCGAAATTGACGTCACGGCACGAACAACTCAGGATACCTCTCTCTCATCTCAGTCTCTGGTTCCTACGTAGCCTTCTCAATCAAATGGTTCCTCCAAAGGACTTTAACGATGCCGATCTCTTTGTTCCTCAGAACTCTAACTGTGCGATCCAGAATCTGAATCGGAATCTCATGGTAAGTCAGACTCGGCGTCAAGTCCAATGGCTCATGGCGAAGAACATGGGAAGGATCTGCAATATACTTCCTGAGCATCGATACGTGAAACACATTATGGACTCTGTCAAGATCGGGCGGTAGGGCTAATCTGTAGGCTCGGTCACCCACTCTGTCCAATATCTCGAATGGACCAATGAATCTAGGGCTCAACTTGCCCTTCTTGCCAAATCGCATCACACCCTTGAGAGGTGCTATCTTCAGAAAAACATGATCGCCAACCTCGAACTGCAAAGGTCTACGACGAACGTCTGCATAGCTCTTCTGTCTGGACTGAGCAGTCTTCATCCTCTCTCTGATAACCGCAACAACATCGGCAGTCTGTTGGACCAACTCGGGACCCAACATCTTCCTCTCACCAACTTCATCCCAAAACAAAGGGGATCTGCACTTCCTGCCATAAAGTGCCTCATACGGTGCCATGCCAATCGTCGCCTGGTAGCTATTGTTGTACGTGAACTCCACAAGAGGCAACTTGGAATCCCAGCTACCAGAATAGTCAATAGTACAAGCTCTGAGCATATCCTCCAGAATCTGAATGACTCTCTCTGACTGACCGTCGCTCTGAGGATGATAAGCTGTACTGAAAGCTAATCGAGAACCCATAGCTCTGTGCAAACTCTTCCAAAACTCTGAGGTAAACCTGGGGTCACGATCAGACACGATCGACACAGGAACCCCATGAAGTCTAACAATCTCTGCAATGTAATCCTCGGCATACTGAGACATCGAATACGTCGTCTTGACTGGGAGAAAGTGCGCTGACTTGGTCAATCTATCAACAATAACCCAAATGGAATTGAAACCCTTCTGCGTCCTGGGTAAACCAGTCACGAAATCCATAGTGATATGCTCCCACTTCCCCTGAAGAATCGGCAAAGAAAGCAATGTCCCAGCAGGTCTCTGGTGCTCAATCTTTACCTGCTGACAAGTAAGGCACTGAGAAATGAACAAAGCAATATCTCTCTTCATACCTGGCCACCAGTAGAGTCGACGAAGATCCTGATACATCTTCGTACTGCCTGGATGAATCGAATAAGGTGCGGTATGAGCCTCTGTCAAGACATCTCTACGAATATCGTCGCCAGAAGGAACACAAATGCGGCCTCTGAAAGTTACCAAATCATCACCATTCAGACTAAACTCTGAATTCCCTCTAGCCTCGGCTCTAGCTCTCAACTCTGCCAACTGAACATCAGTCGACTGCTCTCTACGGATCCTGTCCGTCAATGTAGATCGAATGACCAACGCTGAAAAGCGAGCAATGGTCCCTGGAATCACCAGATCAATCTCCTCTCTCTGCAAATCCATCAACAATGGTCTCTGAATCAAAGAACTCAATGAAGCACTCGACTTGCGGCTCAAAGCATCAGCCACAACATTCGCCTTCCCTGGGTGATAACTGATCGTCACATCGTAATCCTTGACAAGCTCTAACCACTTCCTCTGTCGCATATTGAGCTCTTTCTGCGAGAACAGATACTTCAAACTCTTGTGGTCTGTGAAGATCTCACACTTTTCGCCATACAAATAATGTCTCCAAATCTTAAGGGCGAAAACCACAGCTGCAAGCTCCAAATCGTGCGTCGGGTAATTCTTCTCATAATCCTTCAACTGGCGAGACGCATAGGCAATGACCTTACCTCGCTGCATCAACACTGCACCAAGGCCTCTCTTCGACGCATCGGTATAGACCACAAAATCCTCTGAACCACTGGGCAAAGAAAGAACAGGAGCTGTCGTCAATCTGTCCTTCAACTCCTGAAATGCACTCTGGCAATCGATAGACCACTCGAACTTCACAGTCTTCCTCGTCAGATTGGACAATGGCAGGGCAATCTTGGAGAAACCTGAAATGAAACGACGATAGTAACCCGCCAAACCGAGGAAACTGCGTACCTCAGAAACAGTGGTAGGAATAGGCCAACTCCGAATCGCCTCTATCTTCAACGGATCAACAGCAATGCCATCTCTCGAAACCACATGGCCTAGAAAAGAAATCTGATCTAGCCAAAACTCACACTTCTTCAACTTGGCAAACAACCTCTTCTCTCGCAACAACTGAAGCACCACACTGAGATGCTCTGCATGAAGCTCTCTGGATTTGGAATAGATCAGGATATCGTCGATGAAAACAATAACGAAGCTATCCAGATAAGGCTTGAACACACGGTTCATCAGATCCATGAAGACTGAAGGGGCATTGGTCAACCCAAAAGACATGACAAGAAACTCATAGTGACCGTACCTGGTCCGGAAAGCTGTCTTAGGGATATCAGACTCTCTAACCTTCAACTGATAGTAGCCAGACCGAAGATCAATCTTCGAGAACACAGTAGCGCCATGGAGCTGATCAAACAAATCATCTATCCGAGGCAACGGATACTTGTTCTTGACAGTTACTTTGTTAAGCTCCCTGTAGTCGATACACAGTCGCAAAGAACCATCCTTCTTCTTGACAAATAGAACCGGAGCTCCCCAAGGCGAAGAACTCGGACGAATAAAGCCCTTGTCTAAAAGATCCTGCAACTGAGTCTTCAACTCCTTCATCTCGGTAGGGGCCATTCGGTACGGAGCCTTAGAAATAGGAACCGTACCTGGAGCTAAATCGATCACAAACTCAACATCTCTATCCGGCGGCAAACCCGGAACATCATCCTCAAACACATCAGCAAACTCTCTCACCACATCAATATCATCTACATTCAACTTAATCAATCTATCAACATCCACAATAGAAGCAAGAAACCCATCGCAACCTCTACACAACAATCTCTCAGCCTCAAAGCAAGAAATAAAAGGAAGGACCAGCGAAGTACCTGTGCTGGCGAGCGCTCCTCCCTGGCCATCATCTGCAAAAGTCACCTTCTTAGCAACACAATCGATAACTGCACGGTAAGTCGAAAGCCAATCCATGCCAAGAATAACATCGAAGGCAACCATAGGGATAACAATCAAATCAGCGAATACAACTCGCTCCTCAATACGAACAGGGCACGCAAAGACAATTGATGTCGGGCACAAGACATCCCCCGAAGGTAAAACAACATTAAGCTGAATGGGAAGAACAGAAGGAACTATACCCAAAGATCTCAAAAATAATTCAGACATAAAAGAATGAGTAGCACCAGTATCAATCAAAGTAGTAGCTACTCTGCCTGAAATCAAAATAGTACTAGAGATCAATGAAGAATCACGATTAATACCTTCCTTGGTCATCGCAAAGATACGACCCTGCACCTTCCCTTGGCTATCTCCCCTCGGGCAATTCCTAGCAACATGGCCCGCCGCGCCACAACGAAAACAAGTATGAGTGCCCAATCTGCACTCTCCTCGATGATGCTTACCACACTTTGGACACAGTGGCTTCTCGGGATCAAATGGAACTGGCGGTGGTCTAGAACTCGGCTCCATCTTGCTCTTGCCCTTGAAACGATCCCTGCCCCTCTGATTCGAACCCTGGCCTCTCTGAGCAATGGCCTGGTGTCTCTCCTGCCTCTCCCTGGCGATGTCCTTCTCGTCTTGCTCGGCCAACAATGCTTTGGACACAATCTCCTTGAAAGTAACAGCTTTGGACATGTTGATATCACGACGAATCTCCGATCTAAGGCCTCGAATGAAATGAGCGCCCTTGTCCTTGTCGTTCGAAGCAATATACGGAGCAAATAGGCAACCCTCCTCGAACTTCAGAATATACTGGCCAACATCCAAGCTCCCCTGTCTAAGTTCCAAGAACTCCGTAACCTTCCTCGCTCGAAGTGCGTCGGGGAAATACTTGTCGTAGAACAAGTCAGTGAACTCTGACCACTTCAGTGTCGCAACATCAACTCCAACTTTCGTAGCATTCCACCAAATGCGGGCAGCCTTAACCAACATGAACACTGCACAGCTAATCCTGTCTTTGTCCTCATACTGGAGATGATCGAAGATAGCTTCAAGCGCCTTGACCCACTCGACAGCAACTAGAGGATCGGTGCTACCTGCGAATTCCGGTGGATCCATTCTCTTAAAAGAAGAAAAGACGGCATCAGTGCCAACAGCCTGAGCAACTTGACCTCTCACTTGGCCTCGACCCTGTCCTGCTCCTTGCAATCGGAGCAACTGCTGAATCTGATCACTATGCACCTTAGCCTGCTCCTTAAGCAACTTGCCGAACTCGTCGACAACTCTCGAGGAAGAACTATCCTCACCCTCTGCCGCCTTACGCTTAGGAGGCATACTCTACAATTGCTCACAAGACACCAATCAATATATAACAATGGATAGATGCAAGAAAACATACCCGGACAGTTGAAAGTAGACGAAGTCATATGCATTGGTCCGAAGAACACCGCTCTGATACCAATAAATGTGACACCCTGACCCGATACAATTAAAATACAGCGGAATTTAAAATTTTCTTTCAAACATGGAAGGAGTTTCAAAATACATTTTATAAAAGTGTTTACAAAATAACAACATGATCATTCCAATGACATAACAAAATACAAAATATCATTAGTGTGATCATGTTACAAAATGGTACAAAATAATCATCCTTCCAATCTTCGTATGCATATGACCCCCATCCACAGTCAACGTCCCGGTCCGTCGCTCTTATCTGCATCACATGAAAATAACTGAAATGAGAATAAATCTCAGCAAGTGGAACTCTTACATAGCAATGATACATAGTATACACTGTAAAACATGGCTTTTAAATCATAAATACCATCGACTCTGAATCATGAATAACGTAGCAATAACTGTAGCAATAGCAATGGCAATAGATAGCAAAACGATGGTATTTCTCTTTTCTATGGTTGGATTGATATCAATAGTATCTGTGACTATGGTTGCCAATATCCCATCGATATAAATCGATAACTGTGAGGGGATAAAAGCCTATGGTCGATGATCATCTAATTGCATGCAATGCTATGGCTATGATTAATCAATCCAATAAAACATTTGAATTCTCAATAGCATTTAAGGCCGTCGTTTCGCAATCTCATAATATCTCTTGTATTCCCTTTTTAACAATAGTGAGACATCAATGCCTCCAATAGATAATCAATGAAATCAATACATAACAATGGATCAATGGAAGGGAATAACACTTTGAAACCTTTAAAACACAATACATATAATATCATGTGAGCACAAGGGAGGAAATTCCACTTACAAACCAATAGAACACCTCCAACTATACTCTTGGTACACCACCTACAACAATAATCCATAAATAACACCAATATCAAGACTAAATCCAAGAGTCCATGCTAAATAATCCATAGAACCATCAAAACATCAAATCCAAAATAACCCTTAACTCGAAACCTCAATAGAATCGCACCAAAAACTTACCTAAGCTTCCTTATACCACGGAGAACGATGATCTCAAGTCGGAAATCCAAATAACTCCAAGAATCAAAGGTAGGAAGCTAAAGAAATGGATGAAAACCCTTGCCAAAAGAGAGAAAATCGGAAATGGAGGAAAGAAGATAAGGTAGGTATGGCCAACAACTCCCAAAAAATCACTTAAAAACTCGCCCATACTTACACCGCGGGTGCGGTCACACAAGCACCGCGGGTGCGCTAAGCTCACGGCAACCAAAATAAATCCCATGCACGAACACCGCGGGTGCGGTGCTACAATTACCGCGGGTGCGGTCTCACCGCGGGTGCGGTCCTTGCACTGCCGCAGGTGCGGTGATGCCACGGCCCTCCAAAACCAAAATCATGAATAGTACACCGCGGGGGCACTCATCTAAGAGCGCGGGTGCACTCTACTCACGGCAATGAACAGTAACAAAACAACTAAAAATCGATTCGAAACGCTGAAACGTGTTAGAGTAGGTGCACGTCGAGCCAAGTGTTGGCCGACTGTTCACAATGAAACTCTTTGTATAAACGATCTTTATTTTAATAATATTTCAATTTATTAATTTGGCGCATCTTTATCTTTATACCCATGCTTGTTGCATAGATAAAGTCCTTGAATATACAAATAGTAGAAAGAATATGAGATGCTCATATGATGAGTATCATGAAACTCATATTTGGAATACTGTATATTCTAAACCGTTCCTAGTCGATTCAGCCGCCACTAAGAAGGATAAAGGCCGCTCGAGTTAGAGACTAGTATCTGCGATGTGAGTACCATGTTTCATTGGTAGGGGACATTGTGATGTCCGAGCATGCAGATAGGTGCTCCTTGTAGAGTGCACTGAACAACCCTCCATAAAAGGACTTTCCAAGTGGTTCTCACTTATCGAGTGGAAAAGTCCTGGTTTATGGTTGTACAGAATTAGTCCTTATGACCCGGGACAACATTGAGACTCTATGTGCTAGCGTTTCACTTTGACTTGTTTACCGACTCTTATGGGGTCATTAGGTGGCAAGGTTGGGTGTTACGGCGAAACATATAGGAGTCGATGCATTGTAGCCGGGGATTCACCGCTTACCTACGGGTATGGATATCCTATGTGTTTCTCATGTATGTGTGGGTTGAAATCTCTGATCAGAGTATGGTGGTAATTATGAAAGGGGTTTCATAGATTACACCATCGATGCAACCACAACATGACACATAGTATCGATTCATTGACAACTCTCGATAGACCAATAGTTGTCGAATCGATCGGGATATATGAGTTGAAGGGACCGTACTGTACGCTAACCATAATTGAATGGTTCTTGCAGGCACTATCATGTGATACCTAGGGAATCACGTAAGCGATGCTGCTAGGCGTTTAACGTGATTGGTTGGGTGCTATCAGACTTGAGTTCTGACGTTCTTACTATCAAAGAGTTGATAAGTAAGAATGGAGCAATTGGGGTATGCTCATATAAGGACATGTTTAGTCCGAATCACATAGAGATGTGAACCCACGGCTAGTTGTATCAATGAACCATTGAGGGCCACACAAGTACTTGCTTAGTAAATCCCGAAGAGAAGTAAAATAGTTCAATGTGTTGAACGGCTTATAAATGTGTTTATAAGTGTAAAGAAAATTAGAAGTATGACTTCTATGAGAGAAATATAAATTTTAATATATGGAAGTGTTCCTAAGATTAAAATTTGGCCAAGTAAATAATGTAGTTGAAAATTGTGATTTTCATAAACATTATTGGGGACTAAATTAAATTAATTCAAATGTTGAATTAATTAAACACTAGTGGACCTAGTAGAGTCTAAAATAATTAAATTAATTCAAGTGTTGAATTAATTAAATAATATTGAGTCTTGTAGAGCTCAATTAAAATAATTATTTAAACTAGTGGGACTTGAGTAAATTCAAGTAATATTTAATTTATCTCAAATGTGTTTGAGATAATGAAAATTTAGTCCATGGTTTTTAATGTGTTAAAAACCATATAATATACAAGTGAGACATGTAGGGATTGCATGCTTGGGAGGTGAAGAGACTTGAATACTTTTTAATAAAATAATGCATGGCATGGGGGACACCTTTTTCCACTTTTCCCACACCCAAGTCTAGACTTCACTCCACACATTTTGTATCTCACTTGGCCGAAAACTTCTAGATATTCTCTCCCAAAATTTTTCTTGTTTTGTTCTTCAATTTGTTGAGAACAAAATTTCTCTTTGAAAAATCTTCTTGCTTTTCTAGTGCAAAGTAAGAAGGGATTTACATAGCTAAGTGGTGGGCTTGATTTTGAAGCAAAGGAGGAGGAGCTTGTAGACTTATCTTCCATTTCAAGAGCTTTGTTGTTCACAACAAAGTTGGAGCCATTCATCAACTCTAAGGGGTTGATAGGTAATGAAATTTCTAACACCCTATGCATGGTTTTAGATTTTTGTAAATATTGCACAAAAGATTTGAGGGGGCCGAAAATTCTTGATAAAAATTTTTGTTTTTCGCTTCCGTTGCGTTTCCGGCCTCCGTAACCGGTCCGCTTTCAAGTGGTATCAGAGCTAAGGTTACGGTTTTTGTGCTATATTTACGTAATATTGTATTGAGATCGATTTCTAACCGCTTGAGAATTTTTGTGCAAAGAATATGCAAGGACCGAAAATTTTATGTCAAAAACAAAAAAAAAAAAATGTTTTTCGGGGCTGCCCGAGGGCTGCCCGAAGGGGCTGCCCGAAATTTTTCGGGCAGCCGAGGGGCAGCCCAAGGGGCTGCCCGAAATACTGTTTTTAAATAAAAAAAAATTTTTTTTTTTTTTTTGTTGCCGGAATCCGACGACGGAGCTCCGGCGACGGCGATGACGGCTAGGGTTTCCAAAAGTGTTTTGGATAATCTTAGTGTCATGGGCCTTGAGATGTTGGGCCATTGGATGGCCAACATAATTTGTGAAATTTAAATGGGCCAAAATATTTTTGGTGAAAAATGGTTTTTGGGCCCTTAAGTTTAAATTTACAATTGTTGCACATATTTTCTCATAAAATAAATAATTGAAGTGGGACTTTAATTATTTATAGTAAATTGTGATTTACAAGAAATTCGATTATAAATAAATTAATTTGAAAGTAGACAAAGGTGTTTGTATACTTTGTTAATTTAATTTATAATTGTGGCGGTTAGTGATTGGATCAAGATATATAATATTGGATCAATTAATTATAGTGATAATTAATTGATGGTGTATGATATGTGATATTATGCATGAAGGATGATCAAAAGCCCAAGCCCAATTTGCTAGGTGTATGCTAGGATATTTGTGTTGTATGATTGTAATAATTATCAATTTATAAAGTGGGCTTGGTTTATGGCCCGTTCCCACCCCCATGAGATGTATCCCTATGTGCCATGGATATTTAAATGTAAATATTAGAATAGTGGAAGATCAAGATTGGAAGATGGTGGCCTTGGTGATTATGAAGATCGAAGACATGTAATATAGGATGCTAATGTAATAGTATAGTTGCATTGCATCCCGTGCATTTACCCTAGGATTGGACCTAGGCCCGTGTTTGGCTCACACGGGCCATTAGTTATTGGGGCGATTGATCATCCTTGTATTGTTTTCTATTTATAATATATGCATGATATGTTATAAATAATGAGTATGTGCGTTATTATTATTATAATAACAAAGTTGCATGAATCCGGCAAACATACGATCAAACAT